>NC_133237.1:1964455-2166955 GCF_040436345.1 Pagrus major | reverse complement strand
TGTATGGTGTTTCCAAAGTCAATGAGTAATCATGTTAAGCCATTATTATTTCATCATTGTTCAGTCAAGCAGCCCTACCTTTACCTGTGTCCTGGGAGGGAAGGTAGTGCTGGAGGTCATCCAACCTAGCCTTTAGCTTAGCATCCATGGAGGAGCAGAAATTTTGAACACAGGGAGTCAGGGCCTGGGTCTTCATGGCAAGGCTACTCCTGTGGTGCTGCTGCCCCCTCTGGGACACACTGACCCACCCCGCATCACTCAGCAGGTCCCCCGGAGACTCCGACCACAGGAAGGAGGCCACATCTACCTCGTACTGGGCTCCGCGACTGGAGCCAAGGTGGGTTCCTGAAGAAGTATCAATGGTCTGGCCCTCAAGATCCCTCACAGCTGAGGTGAGGAGCTGGACGGAGCTCGTCGAGATGGCTTCAGTTTCTTCTTTGGTGATGGCCTTGCAGAATGGGAGAGAGGAAGCTTAAGAATATTATGCAATATATAGAATGTGTAGTACATCAGCAGGCAGGTCTGTCACTACTGTGAGACTGAACATGGCATAAAATTTCAAGGAGGTGCAAATCCATACCAAGTCAAAAGATAGACAAGTAGACAAGATAACAACATATGCTAACAACTGTGGTAATAATTGTTTAGTGAGGAGAGCACCAACCTGCAGGCGCTGAAGGAAGAGTTGCTGTAGGAAGTCATCCCAGACAGCCAGGGGGCGCTCCAGTAGCCGCTGGCACACAGTACTCCAGTGCTGACTGATGGAGTCAGTGGACAGGAGGTCCCACACAGCATCTCTAATGGCTGCCAACCCTTTCAGGCTCTTCACATAGACCAGGAGGCTGCCAACACCACGGCAAATGTCCTCCTTACAGCTGAGAACAGAGGAGAGATTCCAAAGCCACTCTCAACAAAGCTATCAACAGAAAATGAACGTGTTCTGATGACTGATATGATTGATTATAATGTATGTGTGGCTGTATATTCTAATAATGAGACATTTATGTCAAACTTGTGAAGTAGTGAGGACAAAAGGAAACAGAGCAAACATTAAAAACATGAGCAGTGTCTGGATTGGTTGCTGCTTACGTATCAATCCACTGCTTCAAGGTGTCCCGAAGTTGCTCTCTCTGGATTGGCTGAGCCAGGGTGCGGAGGGTGGGCTGGAACTCAGTGATGGAGGGAGGCAGGAACTTGAACCAGCTGCCTGTACTCGTCTCTTCCTGCAGTACCCTCCTGCCTTTAGCTGAGGACAGAGATGGGATTGATGCTCTCATCTTTTCTTTATCTAAAGATTCACATTCAGCTTCAGAATTCAAATAACTGTCTAGTAACAGATCTTCAGTCTGACTTAGGATTTTTTCTACTCTCCACTTGATGCATTTTCAGACATACAGTATTTAAAACCTGTCCACCCCTTCCATTGATCAACCCCTTATCCAACCAACGCATCAAAAACATACCCCTTCTTCTAAGAGTCACAGTTCAGACAAATACAGATGTCATAAAAATAACTTAATGAGCATGGCTTACAGGGCTCCAGAGTGTGACAACACAACTTGTGAGAAATCACAACCATTAAACATAGTTCACTTGGCTTTTATAATGGATATCCTTTACCTGAAAAGCCCATCCTAGACTCGTCATCATCAGTGGAGGTAACCGGTCCACCTATCCCCGGTCCTAAGATGCCTAATCCATAGTGTTTCCTCTAATAATGTTTTGCCATGGTTGCCCGTAGGGGGAAAGGAAAACATTTATCTGCACCTGAATTCCAGGGTACACTCATTTACATAATGTGTTCAGAAATTAAATTAAAATGTATTGGGTTCACCTAAATTATGTGCTGGTGCACTTAAATGAAAAAGTTAGGTGGACCAGTGCAACCAGTGTAAAAAGTTAGTCTGAAGCCCTGGCTTAGTCCATCTACTGATACAATAAATATCCAGAAATCTGCTTTGAAATTGTACCATTTCTTCAGTATTAACAGTGCAAACAGGAACTAATGTAGCATCACGCTGACAATGTGTCTGCTCTAACCTATTAACATGGACACTGAACATGGAAACTGAAAGCAAGATATTCCGACACACACCGCACACACAGGATGTGTGTTCCACCTGTAAGACATGCAGTGTGTGGTAGTGCCAACAGCCTGTTCAGAAAGGGAGTGGAAATCGAGCTGAAACAGCACTGGGTTTATTACACTGCAAAATAGGAGGCCATTCTTTTCTAAGGTCAGTAATAAATAGCTCTCAGTAATGAAATGACTAAAGGTATTCTAGCCTCCAGAGCATCCCAGCTGTTTACCTGCAGGAGAGGTGGAGGTGACATTCTCCAGGATAGAGAAGAGCAGGCCACAGCCCAGGGCCCCATCTCCCGGCCTGGGGCCTCCCTCTGGGGGCAGGTAGAAGACAGCATAGGCCTGGAACAGAGTGGTGACCAGCAGCTCCACCAGGCTGCACACCTGAGCCTTGATCCCCGCACCTGGACCAAATACATATGTTTATCAACTGGAAGACATTTCTGCTTTACTGAACATCTCAAAGTAATGAAACTGCAAACATGTCCTGCTCTGCTTCACAAGCAGTTTACGGTGCTATCAAATATTAAAACGCATGTTGGCAAAGGTTACACATAGTCAAATACCATGCTGTGGTTGATTAAGGAGCTGATGGATAGAAGCTTTCCGGGCCAGCAAGAAGTCGGCAAGGGCCTGCCGTGGCGAGCTGTCCTCCAGCAGCATGGTGGACACCAGGGCCTCAGCAATGGCCTGGTCCGACACTGCTCGGCCCCGCAGGAGAGACCTGCTGTCCAGGAGAATAGTGGACCTGCAAGAGAACAGACTAGTTGGCGACCAATGATCTAGCTTTCACTAACTGAATCTAGCTAGGTCTCCTGCATGTTGATCCATCAATATTTTTTCCAGTTTTGAAGCCTGGAGCGTGACAAAGACACAAGAAACATCCACTACCTGAAGTGTCCAGTTGTGGCTACCTGCCGGACAAGGATAGGGAAGCGGGCCAGTACGGGGCTGTAGTGGCCCCCTGTAGCAGCCTCCAGCTGCAGCAGACTGTGCAGGTGGCAGCACAGCAGGTAGAGCTGAGTGGCCTGGAGATAGTGGGACGCCTCCATGGCGCTCCAGATGCGCTCTGGGATCTCCAAGAGCAGCTTGATCTGGGAGGCCGTGGTGTAGAACTTCTCCTGCCACTGCCTCTGGCTCTACATACAACATAATGACACAGACACATTGTAGATTTACATATGCAGCAAGCTAAAAAGACAACAAGTTGCCTGAATTTATTTTAGAATCATCTATAGAGTCGATTGTGTCTTAAACATAATGCATTCCATTATCTTCTTTATAGACATATGTCCCCAATTTTCATTTAAATACATTAGAATTTAATATTCCCCTGCGTGTGTGCAATAACACATACCTCTCAGAACAAGTGTTGAGGTATTATATAAATAAATAAGGTCTTCAAGTAAATTCGGCATACATGTGATCCACCAGCGGCACTTTATTTGAATAAACTTTGACATTTCTCCAAACTCTCGGATCTCGCTGCTGGGTGTTTTGGTTCCAATGATCCGTGGAGATAAAGGCTAACATCGCTGACAGACAGGCTGCTGTTAACAGGGATGCTCTGTGCAGCGAGCCGAATTGTTCAGGATGTTGCTTTAAGTCGCATTAGGGGTAATGTACAGTTATAAATGGGGGGTATGTGCATATAATGTGTAATAATGAACTGACACATTTTTAAATGAAGTTTCGAGTCCCTAAGATGACGGAGCTCATCTAGCTTTGGCGCAGGTTTAACACTACAACAAATGTCATGAGGTCACCTCCTGTCTGCTGCTGCCCACACAGGGTTTGCCTTGCTTCAGCCGGTGGCAGTACTGGTGCATGTCCTGGATGGACTGGACGACGCTCTCAGAGCACTGTCTCATCTCTCCGATGGTGTCGGCGGCGTCGATCAGGTCTCGGTAGCGCTCCCCCACCATCTGCCTCAGCTCCTCCTTCTTCTGCTCGATCTCCCCGCGGACTTTGCGTTCGATCCGGCGGATCTGCTCCGTGTTGTAGCGCTCGAAGAGAACCGCGGGGTCCTTGATCTCCGAGACCCGGAGAGGCAGCGCCTGATCATCAGCCATCGTACCTCCAAAACAACTACAGCTGCTACAGGAACTCCAACCCGGAAGACCGGGGGAAGTACACTTCCACCTCCACGTAAGCAAAACTGTGACGACAACTGAGTATGATGCTGTTATTGGTCAGTTAAGCAGTCCGTCAGGGGATGTTTCCGTGTAAACTGGTTCCCGTCTACCTACACGACTGAGCCAATCAAATCATCCCAAAGTGTGTTATCATTATTATTATTATTATTATTATTATTATTATTATTATTATTATTATTATTAATAATAATAATAATTATAATAATAACACACTTTGGGATGATTTGATTATTATTATTAACATTATTATTACGATAATAATAATAATAATAATAATAATAATAATAATAATAATAAAATGATAATGATAAACCTGCTGTTAAATCTGTTGTTGCTTCATGTCTAGGCTACTTGAATGATGGAAAGTCTCATCTCCCTCCTTTTGTTGAGTGACCTCACAACCTCATTTTCAGTTAGCCTCTCTCATCATTACTTTCACGAACCGTTTCATTGCATATTGTGGAGGTGAGTTTGCAGCTCCTCCCTTGACATAAAAATAATTAATAGCAATTTTGTTATGATTTTTTCCACAAAAAAATCACATATGAACTAGTTAAACATTCTTCTCTCGGATGTAACAATCCCAGTTCTATAAACACGTAACGATTTTTCATTGCAGAAGTTTAGTTGATGGATACAAGATGGCTTCTACTTAACTTCAGTGAAAAGTCCATCCTCAGTGTATGAGACCCATTTTATCAGAAGTAGCTCTTCACATACGTAGGATTTTCTTTGTTATTTTGGTGTGTAACAATAAGCATCGTAAAATCAAAGGGGAAACAACAACAATTAAAGAACTGCTGAAGTCAAGAAGCAATAATAATAGAAATAAATAGACAAAATATGAAAATATATGTAAAATATGTCTGTTTTTTAAGTGAAAAGGACTATATAGTGTCACTCATGGACTTCTCAGCCAAGTGAATAGATATGCTGCAGTCTGTCTATGTCCTTAGCAGTGGCAGCAGCACACCAGATGGTGAAGGAGGATGGTGGACTCAGTGATGGCGGCGCACCATCATAGACTGTGACAGGTTAATTTTGTGCCAAGATGATGAGCTAGAATCCACAAACAGAATCCTGGAATAGGTTGCTGAAGAAGTGGAGGGCAATGTTTACTGCATTGTCTACGCACCTGTTGGCTCTGTGGGTGGACTGTGGGGGGTGCAGTAGCAGTGGGTTGGTGATGGCTTTGAGTTGGGGAAGCACAAAGTACCCCAGTGACTTTATTACCACAGAGGTCAGTGTGACTGGTCTGTAGTAATTAAAGGCACAGTTCAACCAAAAATTAAAGTTCAGTCATTATCTCCTCAACACCATGCTGATGGAAAATCAGGTGAAGTTTCTTTCACAAAACATTTCTGGAGCTTCACAGCAAAACAGAGTTGCAGCATTCTCCTAAACAACTGAAGAACATGGGGACTTGTTTTAAAACAGAAAAAAAAAACAGAAAAAAATGATTTGAAAAGATATTATTCACACTCTGTATACGATGAAAACTCTCTCTTTTCAGATCAGTTCGGGATCTTGGAGCTTCCAGAGACTTAAGTCACGTGGGACAAGCTGTATGGAGCCATTTTATGTGAATGATGATAAAACTATCGTATCAAAATTTATCTGGGGAAAACAGCAGTTGCTATCTTGTGATACTTATGATTTCAAGAAAACAAATAAAATGAACTAAAACTCATTATCACAGGAAAATGGAGGAAACAATATGTTTGACCCAGGGCTGCTCAGGGCTTCCATAGTTCATTACATCATTGTATGATGACAAATTTACAGAAGCCCATTAAAAAGTCAGACATTATAAATTATCATGGTTAAGTCGAAAACTCATTTTAAAATAATGTCTCATAATTCGACTTTTATTCTCATAGTTATTACTGAGTAAGTCCAAACCACGTGATAACATGGAATTTTTTGTTAGTATTTTATATTTTGAGTATAAACTAACTTGGTGGAAATGATCTTCATAGAGAAGAGCAATGATTCGCTTCATCATCTGTTAGACTGGTAAGAACAAAGCATAATGCAGATACTGTATCATTTCTACATACTTTCTGGAGTCTGGAGTCGATAACTGAGGAGGAAGTCAACAACACCGCTCGTTTTGCGGAACGAGGCAGGTAGAGTCCAGTCAGTGCGTCACTGTCAGCAGGTGCGTCAGGTAGACCTTCGTACCCGGAAGGAAAGGACTAAAACGACAAACGATCCGATCACAGGTGAGCTGTCTGCTGTTCCTCACAAAGTAAAATATATCGTACTGTAGGTGTAGTCTACGTTTGTTTTTATTGTACAGAGACATGTTATGTACATTTTCATCTGAGTGAATGAAGCTGATGACTATAATGAAAGTTACTGATGATGTCTAATGATTCCGCCTGGTTACAGTCAACACAGGAGGAAGTGCACTGATTAATCTGGGAAATAGCAAGATGTAGAAAACAATTATTAAATGTAATACAGTGTGTTAAGGTGAATGTTCCACTCTGTTGTTATGTTCTGTACATAACACAATATATTTTGTACACTACTGTATAAACACACACGCATATCTGATAATAATTATACTATACTATAAATAATTATATTTCTTACATTTCTATATGTAAGATTTTTATTAAATTCCTATATTCCTCCTTTTTCTGTGAATTGTTAAATAATAAAAAATAAATAAAAATGTAAAATAAGTTTGTCAGCTATGTGATATGAAGTGCGCAGTAATTCAGTTCAAGCTAACTGTGTAGAGTCTAATACAGATGGGCCTACATCACATCGGCATATATGTTGTCTGACATGCACCAATATGACAATTTTTTCCCACAGAACATAGGCCTAATTCAGGAAAAGATAATCTGAGTAATTTCTAATTATGAAATTTCCAGTGAAGTTTATTGTTTCAGTGAACTGATGTCATTTTGGACAATAAAGTTTATTGTCAGCTGTTCAGTATCCTGCCTCCAGTACATGTCTTTGTCACAAGTGTTTGATAACCATATTTGAGGGGTCAGTGCAAAAAAAATGGTGTGTTTATGTATAAGAATATTGGACAATAAATCGATATCAGATTTTGTATTACTCCCTAATATTGGTAACAGAATCAGCCTGCCAGCCATCCAGTGAGCTCTAATGCTGCACTGTGTGTTTGTGAAACTAGACAGAACGATGGGGCCGAGGGACCTGGAGCAGGAGTTTGAGGATCAGTTCAACGATGTGGTTTCCAGACTGCAGTCCAAGCAGCTCTTCCAGTCTGACTGGGACATCGCCTCTTTTGCAGTCTTCTTCATCTTCATCGGTGAGTGAAAGTGAAGGAAATTAACTAATCGGGTAAAGATGCTCTGATCTCTATACCACAAAAGCATCAGGGTCCAGTTTCACAAACCCGTTGTTACCGGAGGTTAACACAAATTAGAAAATGAGCAGAGAGCGATAAAATGTTTACATTGAACATTCCCCAGTGCCTCTTCAGACACTTCTTCATCATTCCTTACCCCACACCCCTGCTCACCAGTTCACATTATTCAGAGCAGTCCAAGTAGATTGAGTACACAAGGAACAAAATCAAGGGCTGGTCAATAGGAATAGAGTTTTCCAAGCTTCAGAAATGACGAGACAGAACGACCAGACACAGACATGAAGTAGAGTCAGTGATTCCCATTGGAGCAATAATCTGCTCACAATTAAAACACTCAAACTAATAAATAACTGAATAAATAAGCAGTTCTCAAAGGAAAATAAGGTCCCAGAAGCTAGAAAGGTGGCAGGGTCCGCCACATATAAACAAAGTAAAACAGTATAAACTGTGTTGTCCTTTAAGGTCAGTTTGTTTATTCAGTTTATTCAGTCATGAAGACAAAGAGAGTTTGTTTAGGCAGAAAAAAATCAGTCAATGAAGATATTTCTCTGCTCATTAACATTCCTTCCACAAGACAACACAGTGCACCTTTAAAGATACAAATATAACTTTGAACTTGGCTCTATTATATATCAGATTCTTTCACTGTCAGGGCCTTCAGTTGTCCTTCAACTACACATGTTGGAGCTTTTCCACCCTGGCAAGAAAACAGTTCTTCACTGAACACTGATGACCTGTACTGTGTGTGTGTGTGTGTGTGTGTGTGTGTGTGTGTGTGTGTGTGTGTGTGTGTGTGTGTGGTGTCAGGTATGGTTTTGCTGCTCGTCATCCTGGTCCTCATCCGCTGTTGCTGCTGCTGCTGCTGTGATGATGAGAAGGTACACGCACACGACACACTAACCAGATCTTAACCACAGTGCTGTCACATCATAAAAAAAACATTTTTTGTACAATGTGAATTAAAAAAAAGTGAGAGTTTCGCAGATGTGTGACTGCTTGCTATTGAATAAACTGCTGAGTGTCTGTTCGAAGGTGATGAGTTCAGAAACAGCTTTAAGAGTCCATAGAGAGGCTGCATAACCAAGACAGACCTGCAAAGAAAAAATGTCCACACATCTTAGGACGGACCACTGCAAAGTAGAGAAACACAGGGTAAAAATACGAGTTACATGTTGAAAGGAATAATTTGACATTTTGGGTGTCTTGCTGATATACTGCAGATGTGAAGAATGACAGCAGTCTTATGGTACACTTAGCATAAAAACAGGGAACAGGGGGAAACAGCTAGCTCTCATCAAACACAACAAAACCACCTAACAGCACGTCTAACGCTCACTAATCAACATGCTATATCTGGTTTGTTTAATCCGTTCCCAAACCTATACACAAAGTGTAAAAGGGACACGTTGTGGTTATGTGCCAAACTGTTTCTTGGCCAGACGTAATGTTGTAGGGGTCTCTGCAGGCTGCCTAGCACCTTCACAGTGATGAAGGCTTGACTAGCTTGGCTATTTCTGTATGATTATTATGGTCATTCTTAATGCTTGTCACCAGGTCAGATTCAGACTTTTACAGGTCAGAAAAGTCATAAAATTAAAACAGTTTTTACGGCAGAGTGCTGAGAATGAATCACAGCCTGAGGAAAAGGAGCTGCTCTGTAGTCTGGTGGTACGGCACTAAAACAGAGTTTACTTTGTTTCACCATTGTCATCTTTGTCCCAAGGGGACATCAGAACATGCACATGTACATTAAGATGGCTGAGTGAACCTTCTCATGTCTTCTGTATCAAAGACAGGACTATTCATCACCTTCTTACTGGCATTGTGGATGCAGAGAAAACGTCACTGATCCTGGCATGTGGCTAAATGAACTGAAACATGGATGAGCTCATTAAGGACTTTTCTTTCTTCTTTCTCAACAGCCTCGTAGACGGAAGGTGGGCATAGAGAACATGGCTCTGGAGCCGTGACAGCTGAACTTCACTGATCAAGTATTGTGAAGGTTAATGAAGCAGCAATCAATAGTCTGTAACCAGATGTAGTCTACTTGCACATAGAATAGTTGTTTCTCATGAGCCCCAGTTAAGGACTTGTAACACACATGATCTCATTGACTGTCACTGATATGTGGGCTTTATTGTTTATTGCTAGGATACCACAGAGGAGCTCTCTGTGTTTTTATGCCTGTATAGATTTGAATGTCACTTCCTTTTATTTTGTTTGCTGAAAGAATAACAATTCAATGTGAAGCTTTTACTAAGAAATAAATTCATAAAAATGTAACCTTGCTCTATGATTATTTATTGGTGTATTCCTTCCCACCATCGTTCATTTATGGAGTGCTTTTCTTTGCAAACAGACACAAAGACATTTGTAGAGGACAAAGTACACAGAATCATCTGACGGTATAAATCATAAAACAGTAATGAGATGTGTTGTTTTGAGGAAAACAGGGAGGTTTACAGGCTCAACCAGGCTGGATCACTCAGAGCTGTAGACTGCCTTGCTCTCTGTGGGCTCTCACAGTATCTCAATTAGTTTTTGTCTTCAAACTTTTGCTCTTCCTGTGTTTGTTTCTCTCAGAATACATACAGTTCACCTCTTTAAACACACATCAATTCACTTCTAGCCAGAATCCCTCCATGTTTGTGTGCAGAGATTGCAGTGATGTCAACACATCCCTTTGTTGCATTTAGAACAGTGTAAAGTTTTACTGCTCCACATCTGTCAAACAGCTGGTTTAAAACTCAGCAGTATTGATGCAACTAATTAAATTGTATAAGATAAACTAAGTAATTTATCAAATAATTGAAGAAGTTATTAAAACTAAACTCATCATTATGAAATGTTCTTTCTACATATATTTTCACGATGACTGAATTTTATTGGATATATAATTTTTCCTTATTTCAAAATGTTTCAAAAGAGCAACGGAAACACAGCAGTGAGGACATTGTCAGTCATTTTATTTGCATAAGGCAACTATCCAGATCCTGATGAACAGGAGCAGGAGCACTCAGTGCCCTGAGGACCAAGTGAGGAAAAAAAAACAATTCTATTCATCCATTTTCTAAGTGTGATTGGAAATGTTTTCTCTCCTGTGTTTATAATCACAATGTGTATATAATATGTGCTAGCAAGTTATGTAGCATTACTGTCATGTCTTTCTTTTGGCTCAGTAGTATGTATTATAATTGGCGCTAATCTGCTGTTAGTGTGGCAGATGGTATAATGTCTATTATCAGCAGGTCAGATTAACCATTAGAGTAACATTTAATGAGCATTATCATGTTTTATCATAACATAAATGATTATAATGGTTACTGTGAGTTCCAGCAGTAAGAGTACATTACTTTTTTCTTATGTTTTATGTTCAAATTGTCATTGTTAACACCAGCAGTAGGATTAGTATTAGGCTAGTAGTTACCAGAAGGCTCCAGAAGGGGGAGGATATGACAGATGAAAAAATAGAATTATTCTAAGTGCTGTATCGTAGGCAACTGGACATGTTTCAGTTTCTTGAAGATGTTCCACCTCTCATCCAAGAGGCTTCTTCAGTTCTAACTAACTGGAGGGGCGTTGCAGGCTTTTAAACTCTGTGTGGGAGTGTTCTTACAGAGTCATTAAGGACACGTGTGAGCTCTGAATTTCAGAGTCGTTAAGGCCAGTTGGGTCAACGACCCACAAGTGGCCCTAACGACTCTGAAATGGGTCGTTGACCCAACTAGCCTTCATGTGGGTTGCTAGGGCTAGATGAGCCCAGGAGTGAATGGTCGTTAAGCTTTCTGGGGAGGGAGCTCAGTACTGCATTGTAGGTGGGTGACAAGTAATGTCATAGTCCACCTCCTCTGTTCAAAGACAGTCATTCCAGTTTGACATAGATGGATTCTTTTACTCCTCTTTCAAACCATCTGTCTTCTCTGGCCAAGATGTTTACATTGTTGTCCTCAAAGGAATGGTATTTCTCCTTCAGATGTAAGTGGACAGCAGAGGCTTGACCTGAGGAGTTGGCCTGCAAAAGCCTGCAACTCCCCTCCAGTTAGTTAGAACTGAAGAAGCCTGTTGGATGAGAGGTGAAATGTCTTCACGACACTGAAACACGTCCAGTTGCCTACGATACAGCACTTAGAATTACCATGACCTGGATGACTGAGAACCTTCATCAACAAAAATAGAATACACTTTTTATTTAATTGCCAAAAAGTTCCCCCCATGTTCACAGGTAAACAACCTGCCAAACCCTTTTTTCACCTGTTCATAAACACAGGAGAGAAACTTCAAAAATGGATCACCAAATTTTTTTTTTCTTACTTGCCTCTTAGGGCTTCACTACATGCTGTAGGTCCGATTTTCAGGTCTGAAGAGCTTACACAGTTTGATCTAAGCCACAGTCAAAGTCTGTCGTTGTGGAACCAGTCCCATGAGTCTCTTCACATGTGACTGCATACTGATTATGGAGTAAGAACCTTAATGCCTCTGTATGCTCTTTACTTTGGCAGGATACAATTTTTTCTCTTCATTAGGAGTGAGATTTTTTTTTAAAGGAACAGTCATTCTCTACTCCAGCTTCACAGAAAAACAGTGTTGCAGCATTCTGCTAAACAACTGAAGTAGCTGGGGACTGGCAGCTGCAAGATCCCAAATTGACTTGAAAAGACATAATTTATCTTCACTGTAGCTGCTCAGCTACAGACGTTTGTGCGCGGGTCTGAGGCAGGAACATGAGCCCGCCCGCATGTTGATCGTGTATATATTGTAATGTATTTTCAGATCAATTTGGTACTTCTGGGCCTCTAGAGACTTGGATTACAGCGGAAGAGCTGTGTGGAGCCATTTTATATTTTTTTGTTTATTTTTTCACATTATAAAAGATACATCAAGTATCAAGTCAAGTCCCCATCAGCATCTATCATACATCCTTCATCCGTTGTTTAGGAGAATGCAGCAACGCCGTTTTGCTGTGAAGCTCCACAATGTTCTGTGGACTACGAAACTTCACCCAACTTTCCATCAGCATGAGGATGAGGAGATACTGACTGAATTTTAGTTTTTGGGAAAACTGTTCCTTTAATATCACAATTGTATGAAACGTAAAAAGAAGTGGGTAAAATGACCCAAAAGTCATTCAGAGCTAATAAAGTGTATTTGATCTGAACTGTGAAACACAGTTGGCATCGGATGCATCTGAGTAGTGGAGACAAAGAGTAATGAAAAGTTGAATGCAGACATCTTTATGTGTAGTTTCACTGAAGCAGGCAGCAAGAGCCAAGAAGGAGTGCTCAACATGGGCGGCTTATCATTTATAATATTTTATTGCACAGATATCAGATAAATTATTTCCACATTTTATATGATAGGCAGCTTTTTAAAGTAGATTAACACTTACTGGAATGAAGTCATTTGTTCATGATTGGATTAGTGTTTGGTTCACAGGGAATCAACGCATGTGCAAAACGTGTAAAATAAATATGAACATAGAGCAGACAGATCAAAGATTACATCAACAGACATGACAAGTAGCTTATCATTTAGACATATCCATGTAGTAACAAACAGGGAATGTGAGTCATGTCATTTCCACCAAATGGGGCAATGAACAACAAAAACAAACAAAAAACACCCACTGAAAAACAAAGCACTGGCCCAGATCCAAAGTCTGCCCTAATGCCACGTTAATGTCATATTGGCGTTATTGTAATTACCAGTTTCCAACTTGTAAACAGCGTTCATGTCAACATCCAAGTCTTAATCACAACACAGATTTTTCTAAAAGCACCCATCTATCAGACTTGGCACTTCATAATGCTGAAGCACCCGGAAACCAGAAATGATAAAAAACGTTGTACAATTGAATTAAACCCAATTTTAATGGTTATGGTGTTATACTGTTAATGCTGTGTTTTTATTTTTCATATGACCAACTCTATCATCATTTAACATGAACATGAACTTGAATGACATGAACGCTTGTAAGTTGTAAACCTGATAATGTGTTCCCATCTCTACCATCCATCCCACATGATGTGATCCAGAGCCTGAACCTCGGGCTGATGTGTTCAACATCAAAGTATGTTTCTAGGTGTTTGGGGAACTACTGCATTTGTGAAATAAGTAGTATAAACCCTTTGCATCCCTAGCAGGAGCTATGTGAAGTTTGATAAATGCCCTCATGTGATGTCACTCAAGTCACTGTTGGTTGCAGACTACTAAGTTTGAAAATGAAAAACAACAACCTGTTGTTGTGCAGTTAGGAAGACGTGAGCTTACCAGACCGCTCCCCAGTTCTGCTTGAGGCTCCAGGCTACATTAGATACTACTCAAATGACACACTCCAATCTCCCACCCAACTGGCGCTGTTCAAGTTGCATTGTGGGTAATGTAGATGCCAGGTTTTATCGAGGCAGAAGAATGTGTGGAATAAATGAAGATTAATGGTTCTGCTGCATTGATTTTGACTCCAATGCTAAATCAGTGGAGTGATCTTTTAAGTGCATAAGTGGCTGAGGACATAGAGCGAATCGTCCACTACTCACAATGTCGGTGGTTTGATCCCTGGCTGTCGCGCAAGATACTGAAGATACCCAAATTGCTCCTGATGGTTGTTCAATTGGTGTGTGAGTGTGATGGTCATCATCATGGTGATCATAGAGATACAGTGGGGTGCTCTGGATAGAAGGCGACCAGAAAAGCGCCTGTATGAATTCATTTACCATTCAACATTGCATGAGATGAGCCGGGTGTGAGGGTTCTAAACAGCACGTTGTGACATCATGTGACCTGGATAAAGCAATGAGTGATGTGTGAGAGGGCAGACATTGGGACTGGGCCACAAACACATGGTGCTATACTGTCAGTGAATGAGGAAACATACTTTCTGTAACCAACATGTTTGTATTCCCTAAAAGATCACAGTGGGAAATGTTCCCCTCATACTAATGCATCCCCTCACAGCTAAGACGTTTATTCTTTCCCCTTGCAAAAATATACTCTGCATGCACAACACTTAGCCTAAAAACCTGTCTCATAATTAAAAATAAGGAATTAGTGAAACTGAAACAAATCCTCAGAGTAAGGGAGCCATTTTATAAGAAATGCTTAGTGTCATCCAGGATAACATGAGCAGATACAACATTGTGGACGGTTTCATTAGTACAGGTGGATGTACTGAGATTCAAAGATTGCTCCGGGTTGTTCTATTGTCCTTCCATAAAGAGGACTTCTATTAAATAAATAATAAGAATGTTTCAAATCTGTGCAGCAGAGGTTAAGATATCCTGACTTTGAGTTCCTACTATGGGTCAAGTTCTGAAAACACTGGAGCTCACAAATCCCATAATGCATCTCTTCAGTGTTTGTTGGACCCTCCTTCCAAGCAAATGGCCACTTCTTTCAATCCCACGCATCCACTTTCAAACGCAGACTTTCTATTAGAAATCTGACCCATAAGAAGAAAACACAAGTTTACATCTACTGATTCAGCCAAGAACAAACCATCTATAGAGGAATCTGGCAACCCATTTCTATGTTCCGCCATCTGCTTGTAGTGACTTTCTGCTGCTCAAAGACACAAGCTTTGACAAAGTGTTTTTTCGGTCACTTGGAGGCAGTGGAACAGGCTGAAACCTCAACAGCTCACTACATCTTAGCACTTGTTACCATACATAAACAACAGGTTTGGAACTTTTTTTTTTTAAACACAAAAATGTGCATTTAACGTTATCTTATTGGTAATCGGCATTAGAATCAGGTAGTTATTGGTTATTGGTTCCGGCTAAAATAAAATCCATATCGGGCATCATAATTATGATATTTTGGCGAACACGTTGGTCCTCTGCACGATCAGTGAGTTTACGTAAAGTGTAGGTCTCAGACAGGGCCATCCTTCCTGAATCAGGCTTGTGTACTTTGCATTCAGTTTTCTTTCCTAAGCTGCAGTTGTCACTACTGTTGGAGCTGCTGAGAACTGAACATGTTTTTTCAGTTTCCTAGACATTGCTTTCAAAACTAATGTTGCATATGAAAGTGAAGAAAGTAGAACCTTCTTATGACAGCTGCCTTCAAACACAGATATATTGTAGGGAGATGCCACCCTCCGGTACTTCCTTGGATTTGTGTATCTGTTTGAAAATTCCCCAAGATTACTTGTGTGATGTCACTTGACTCATTTTCTCAGACTTGACAAAGCTCCTCCAGACAACATTATACACCGTCTTAGTAGTGCTAACCATGAATACAAAACCGAATTTGACATGTAAAACCAGGTGCTCTTCTGGAGCCTGAGAGAAACAAAGTATAGTGTGACAGAGGGCAAACAAATGAGGAAACTGCTGTGAAGGAACTCAAAGTAATCCAGAAAAAAATCCTCCCACTGTGAGCTCTTAGTGCTGCTTCGTCTTTCAACCCTGAGTGCACAAGTTAGTGTTCCAAACAACAAGACAGTTCACAAGACTTTGGGATAAGAAACAGATGACTACTCAACAAGTACTAAGTTTCTTGAATGTAACAACAAAAAAAATCTAATAACAAATCAGCAACAGTCACATTCATTCACTGATATCTTCAAGTCAGTGCTGGGAGATGCAATACACATGTATCAGAAAAACGTCAGTCAGCTGGGCTAACACAACTGCGAATGGCAAACATTGATATCTGTTGGGTTTGATTGGCTCCCTCAGCTAATCATGCAACACTTGGAAGTGAATGACCGGATGATAAATATATAAAAAAATAAAAGCCTTCCAAGGATGTCCCTTACACTTGTGTGGTTAGTTTGGGTCTGAGCGGTCTCTGGCGAGTGGACAGGAGGTGGATTAGAAAGGTCTGTAGTTCCAGAAACTGGAGAAGACAGATATCTGCAGGGAAGGGAGGGCAGAGGAGCTTAGTTAGATCAGACATTACAAATGCAAGGTTAATTATCTACCTGCCAACAGTAGCCTTCAAGGAACAGATCCAATATCGAAGAACAGTGATCTTGAGGCTGCAGTATTTAATAGGGGTATAATGATCCATTCATATAGATATTAACAGATTCAATGATAAATGATCCGATATCATCGCTGCGAAGTATAAACCGGATCCATATCATCATCTTTAATATACACCTTTATTTTGAAATTCCCATGTCATCTCTGTCACCTTTTCCCTCCAAGCCTTGAAACCAATCTTTAGCATTAGCTTATCTCTTAATAAAGCTCATAATAAACTTCATTTCATCTCGCAATGCTAATAATTAAGTAATGCAATAAAATAAATGTGTCACTGTTGGATGGATTCAGTAACTATGATGTATGTGTATGTAACTACTGTTTTCAACTGCAATGACAAAGTGTTTTGAATAATTTGTAACTCTGGCTTCTTCTCCATGGCAAGGGCAGCAGAGGCTCATGGGTATTGTAGTATTTAGAGCCATGCTAGTATTCTGCCATGCTAAAATGACAGATGGAACATGATTTCTAAGAAACAAACTAACTAAATTTTTTTATACCAGTTTTAATGATTTAATTTAAAGGAAAACTTGAAATGGGGATAGAGTGGGAGCAGCAGCCCCTCCCACTTGGCAGCTCTGTTGTTGAAATAGTTAACATACATAGATTACTGCAGCTTTAAAGAGTCTGTGTCACTTTAGGATTCATCAAGTGAGAATGGAGTCAATGTGTTCACAATCATGTTGCATGACAGACACCCACCTTGTCCTTGAGCTGCTGACAGAGCTGCAGGGAGATGGTGAAGAATACCAGCGTATCATTTAGCCAAGGCACCACACACTCTACCTTGTGAACGTGACTCACTTCAAACCGGTTGTTGTTGAGCTCACTGTGGAGGAAAGAGTGATTAAAGGGACCTGAAAGACACACATCCTGAGTGTGGGATAGTGACTAGTGAATAACTAGATTTCCAAACTGCTCAGAAAATTACACAGTACACACAAATTATGTGTCAATGCAAGTGTTAGCAGTAACAATCTGTTTCTTTCCATTTACTTCATTTATCACTTCTTTTTTAAAGTATCTGTATTTGTATGTGTACTGTATGCCGCAGAAACAAAGAAACAAAGACAGGACAGAACTGAAGCAGGACTTACAACATTGCTCCTGGGTTGTGCAACACCGAGCTTCCAGCTGGCTTGAAATTCTGAGACAGTAAAACAAAACATGAAAACGTCAGTCATGAGGCTGTGTATTGCTTCACATAGTGTTGAAGAGTCACAAGGATCTGACCTTGGTGGTGTTGGGAGGCAGCACATGAAGCTGGTACACAGTCAGACACAGTTTGCTTAAGTTGATGTAAAAGTTCACCATGACGTCTCCTGGCATGGGAGGAGTGAACATCTTCTGTTGAGGGAAGGAGATAAACAGCAGGGTGAAGAGTGGAGGTCAGCAGCATGAAGCTTCATGCTACACACACACTGATATGTTTTTCCAATGCCCCCCTCAGTTCTTATACTACATGGCCAATATTATGTGGACACCCTAACATTCACAGTTGACGGTGTGACTGCGACACGATGAGCACTAACTTGCTGCTGTAACAGCGTCCACTCTTCTGGATTCAGTCTTTCCACCAGCTGAACCTGCTGCAGGGTTTTACTCCTATTCAACCACCAGAGCATCAGTGAGGTCTGACACTGATGATGGTAATAAAATCTAGCTCACAGTCAGTGTTCCAGGTCAAGCTGAACATGTTGGAAGGGGTTGAGGTCAGGGCTCTGTGCAGGCCTAAAGTAAAGTTCTTCCAAACCCAACAGGGAAATTCCTTTCTTTATGGACCAGACTTTGTGCACTGGGGGCATTGTTATGTTCAAACAGGAGAGGGACAGACAATAACTGTGCCCTGCGTCCCCAGCAGGTCTTTAAGGTCCTCTGATCAGGGTTAGCTGGCAGTTCCTCGATCTAGGCTTAAAACAAAGGAGACTCTGATTGTGAGGTTGCGGCTACTAATCTCTTCGATAACCAGGGATTCTTATCAAATGTGTTTATTTGTTCATCTTCGTTAGCAGATTTGATCAGAATCATTTCTGCCTCAAAAATCCACTGTTACTCAAACACTGATCCTTACTGTGTTAAAGCTGTGTTTGTGTAGTGTTTACTGTGTCATGTCCTGTACCATCAGACCGCTGGTGGCCAGCTCAGGAAGCGTCATGGAGGCCGGAGTGGTGAGGCGGTTTCTTGCTCGCGTCAGCTGGAGCATCACTGCATCCATGAGCTGCAGCAGTAACAGAAACATGAAGCCAGGATCACTGACACAGTTAAGGGGATCTCATCCATGTTCAGCTGTGCACTGGGTGGATCAGGGTGTGGTTGTCATGAGGAGACAGAGGACAGACCTTATTAACCTCAGCCCCTGTCTTGAAGTGGTAGCTATCATCATGGCTGCTCAGCAGCTGCAGAGCCTGGTTCACATGGTTCCTAGCATCCTGGATCTGATGGATGAACGGAGACAAGACAGAGGTGGAACGGTGAGTGGGATTCCAACATTAAGATCATTTACATACAAAAGGAACGTTTTATATTTGAAGCCAAGATAAGAAAGTTGTTGTTGGCATCAGTCATCAGTACACAGTGAAATGTGCTGAATGTTGAATGAAAGAATTGAGTGTTCTTAATCCTACAGAAGCCCAGTATTCATGTTAGAGGATGTTTTGACTGTCATTAGGCCTGCAGTGGGTATCATGCTGTGTGTTATACATCCACTTTCTCTATTTTCTCTCCGTTGTTCTCATAGTGTTGCACGCTGACAGACTGAACTGTACCTGCTGCAGTTTCCACTGCTTGTCCTCTCTGAACTGAAAGTGCAGCGCTTGGCTATTCTTTGCAACCTTCAGGTTTATGTCCTGTTAATAAAGGCAAAACATTAACAAGGAACATGTGAGCTTCAACCAATGTGTCATTTTCACACAAAGGGAAAACAGCCTCAATGAGAAGAGACAAACTCACAGCCTGAGTCAGAGCCTCGCCCTGCAGAGTCAGCACCCCCTTCACTTGATCCATGCTGCAAAACAACACATCACATTTTTATCACAACATGGAGAGAGGAACAACAACACACACACACTTTATGGGAAGGGAAGGCTTTGCTGTGTGTGGAGGAGGCCAACGGCTCTGAAAGATTACAAGATGACGGAAATGAGCAACATGGTCATTCTCAGCATATTTCAAACCAACTATCACTGAGCATCTGACAGCCACTTCCTCCTCAGAAAAACATTGTGAAGTAACAGACAGGGCCAGTTATTTCACTAAAGACAAGCACAGTAACCGTACACCAAATAAAAGTCTCACTTAAGAAACAAAATGGTTATATAGGTATTACGTTGAGCTGCCGAGGATGAAGTTTTCCTGTTTGAGCTGACTCTCCAGACCTGGTGTCGGCATGGAGAAACGTCTTGATGCCTCCTGTCGATGGCAGAGAAAACGTACCATTAGTAACAAATCTTAATCACACTGTTGTGAAGCTACGGCCTTTGTGTTAACACTGTACATTGATACTGATGGACAGCCCATACACTGATCGCATACCTGGTGTCTAGGGATTCCAAATGACGGAAATTCATCGTAGCATCAGATGACTTTTAAAGAACAGTTCACCCAAAAATTAAATCCAGCCATCATCTCCTCCCTCCATGCTGATGGAAAGTCAGGTGAAGTTTCGTAGTCCACAAAACATTTCTGGAGCTTCACAGCAAAACAGAGTTGCAGCATTCTGCTAAACAACTGAAGCAGCTGGAGACTTGTTTTAACACTTAGAAAGAAAACAAACAAACTAAAATAAATAAATAAATAAATAAATAAATAAATAGTCTCTACACAGCTTGTCCGGCACAATTCAAGGAAGACTCGACACACAGTTGAGCTTGTGCACCCAGACGGGATGCGCACAAACATTTTTAACTTGTGAAGATTTTGGCTTTAAAAAGGGTGTAAATCACATCTTTTCAAATCAATTTGGGGTCTCTGGGCTTCCGGAGACTTGGATTACGTCAGACGAACTGTATGGAGCCATTTTTTTCAGTTATTTTTTAACATTTTAAAACAAGTCCCCATCTTCTTGAGAAGGCTGCAACGCTGTTTTTCTGTGAAATTCCAGAAATGTTCTGTGGCAGAAAAAACTTCGCCTGACTTTCCATCAACATGAAGGTGAGTAGATAATGACTGAATATTCATTTTGGGAGAGTTTATAATGCTGCTTACTTTTGTGGTACAACAAACTTGGCAAACACAGTCTCCAACACTGGATCCTACATTTCCAATAATGATAGCATCTCTTTTATGGACCCTACCTGCCTCTTCAACACCCACATCTTTCAGACTCCCTGCCACCACTTTATAAATGCACACTTGAGTCTTCAATGATATCACTATGGTATAACCAGGGTTATTTCTATTTCTTTGGTCAGTACTAGCCATAACACATCAACAGATCTTCATGTGTGAAGGTGGTGAGATGGTCCTCTTCACTCAGCCCTAAATACAGCTGTATACATGAAAGCTGAACTTTTACCTTGAGGACATCCTGGAGCTGCTTGAGAACAGCGTGCACTTCTTCTTTAAGCAGCCAGTTGAATTCCTCCTCCTGACAGAAAGAAAAAAATAAAGATTTAAAAAAGGGGTGGGTTAATAAGCAACCTCAAAACCATCCAGTCAATGGATGAATTCCGTTTTTCCTTACACTATGTTTCTCTATTACAAGGGCGAATGACTATAACTAACGATTACTGTCATTAACGATTAATCTGCCAATTACTTACACAATTAAATCGGTAATAATCTATAAAATGTCCAAAAATCCAAAGTGAGGACTTTAAATTGCCTCTTTTGTCCAACCAACAGTCCAAAACCCAAAGACTCTTTATTAACTGTCATAGATGACAAAGAAAAGCAGCAAATCCTCACATTTAAGAAGCTGGAACTAGCTTTTTTTTTTAAATGGCTGGAATGATTAATTGGTTATCAAAACAGTAATTTTTCTTTCCATCAGCTTATTGACTAATAATTGCAACTTCAGCAGTCTCCACACAGGTGAATCTCAAACTCCCTTTCCTCAGGAGAAACATGACGTCTCTGTCTCCACCAAAGAGACACAGAGGCAGCCAAGGACTTCACCTGGACACAGAGTGGACTGGGCTCGAAGCACTGAGACCCAGTGTGTATACTCAAAGCAGACTGTACTTTCCGAGGGGGTTCTAGTTATTCAACATCTACAATATCATGCTGTAGATGTTGTATCATTCAGGAGTTCTTCCTGATGAGCTTGTCCTGGGGTTGGTACTAGGTGTCAGAGAGAACAGAGCATCGTGGCCCAAACCTCTCACACCCTCCATATCTGTCTAAATGCTTTCAGGAGCAGCTTCTGCTACAGACTGACACCACCTGAACACCACAGGACACGCTTCAGTCTGTACAGCTCCTCTCTTCACTGCTGGACACTGACAGAGATTATTATTATTAGCTCTGAAGCTATATTTAACAAGATATGTGGCTCAGTACTCAGTTCTTTTGCAGGACTAAATAACTTCTAGGTCTGATAGAACTACATCAATACTACATTTATACTACACAGAACCAACATTTGGTTGAGGGGTTAGAAAGTGAAAACTAGTGGAGATGTGAATTTTTGAAAATGACAGATTCTTCATTCTGGTAAAAAAAAAAAAATCCTGTTATTAATTTGATTACTGTAACCATTCAGCAACAACTACTTCAATGAATGCATGTTGTAAATTATCCTTAGGGTCTCTTGGACGTTCAGGACAAATTAAAACTAAATCCAGTCAAAAATGAGCATGTGATAAGGTTTAGAATACACATACAAGGAACCACAAAAATGCTGAAATGTACCTCAGAGAGCCAAACTTCAAAAATTCAATACTAAAAAAGTATTTGAAGTACAGCTATAGGATTGTGCAAGGTGCCATGAATTCAATAGAGGTGTCAACATGTTTTTTTTTCCCCAAGAAAATCCCTGACAAGAACTGGGAGGCCCTAGGTGAGTTGGCATGGAATGACCCCTAAACAAACTAAATAAACAAACTCTCTTTGTTTCCATAACTGAAGAAACAAACTGACCTTAAAGGACGACACAAGTTATACTGTTCTACTTTGTGCATATGTGGCAGACCCTGCCACCTTTCTAGCTTCAAACAGTGCACTGGGGACCTTATTTTCCTCTGAGAAAAGCTTATTTATTCACTTAAGAAAAAATTGTTATATATATATATATATATATATCCCTTCATCCCTTTTAAACGGTAACAATTTACTACATTTAATTTCTCCATTTTTTCAAAATGTCCTTTTCTGATGTCTGGATAATGTGATGTTTAAAGAATCAAACCCACGAATGCTGATGCTCAAGGAGCTGAACGAGGGCAAATTCTATTGCTTCTTTAATCAGTACAACAGTTTTCAGCTGTGCTGACATGGCTGCACAAGATGATCTAATGATCCATTAGATTTTTAACACACCAAACTTGGATAAACTCAAGTGTTTGTCAATCCTGTACCTGGGCCCCGCGGCCTGCATGTTTTAGAGCTTCCCTGCCCTAACACACCTGATTCACATGATCAGCTGGTCATCAAGCTCCACTGAAGCCAGGCAGCGACCCGTTCATTAGAATCAGGTGTGTTGGGGCAGGGAAACACCTAAAACATTCAGGACAGAGCCCTTTTTGAGTGGCAGTGTATTTCATCATTTTTTATCCACATGACTATGTGTCCTATCGAGGTTTTCATATTCATTGTAACGAACAGTGGTTAACAGCTGTTTACCAATGTAACAGCATGAACATCTGGAAAGGGAAACGGTGCAACATAGTCGATCTATTACAGCTCATGTATACTTTCATCCTCTAACAACCATTTCCTGAGACATACCATAATGCCTGGGATGTGTACATGACAATTAACTTCATGTTTGCTTTTCATTCTGTTAAGCTAACGTTATTGTGTCTATGATTTGCACCAAATGGGCTAAATCTTGCCAGTAGAGACAACCAGTGACAGTTTCTACAGAGAGTGGTTGACTCTGTGTGAAAAGCAGACTGAGACACTTAGTTGTGGGCAACATATGAGATCTAATCATTGACTCCATGCGCAGCTCTGTGCCGTTACAGTCAGGCCCGCTGTCAACATCACAGTGAGCTGCCCTGGATGTAGCACCTGCGCTGCAGCGCGAGGATGTGACTGTCCTGTTAACCCGCTACATTATTATAAAATATCGATTACATATGTCAACATTTTATAATGACCGACAGCTCGGACAATCCAGATAGCCCAACAGCACTGTGTCCCTGCCTACTCGCAGTGCTGCAGCAGAGACACAACAACTCACCAACACAGCTCTCTCCACCTGACTGGCAGCCGACATCTTGGGCAGCTCGGACAGGGATCTCTGCGAGTTAAGCATCGTGTGCAGCGAACAGAAACAAACCCTCGAATGTCACCTTAAAAACGCTGCTGACCCGTCCTCAGGATGAAGGCGTCTCTGTGTACTAGCTTAGCTGAGGGTCTGTTGCCTTCAGGTGCTGTCAGAAATAACCTGAGCTTGCATATGAACGACCCACATCAGCGACAAATACAACAATAAAAAAACAAAAAACCCTTTGGACCAAGACACGAGCTTTTGACGTGAAAGATAAAATGTACTGGGTGTATAGAAGCATCAAGTAATGTTATATCAACTATATACGGTTTAGTCTTTATTGTCAATAATTCATTATGATGTATGTGCAACTTGTACTCTTCATTCGACAAATGGGGGACAATTCAGTCGCGTGCTGCTTTTCATCAT
Source organism: Pagrus major (assembly GCF_040436345.1). Classification (NCBI taxonomy): domain Eukaryota; kingdom Metazoa; phylum Chordata; class Actinopteri; order Spariformes; family Sparidae; genus Pagrus; species Pagrus major. The sequence goes on along the minus strand of NC_133237.1, from coordinate 2,142,573 downwards.
AAAAAAATACAAAAAGAAATCGGTATATTTATGCTGAATGATGATTTGTCTTACTCATTCCGACCAAACTCTTCAATGAGGGTGCTGTGATTTGGTCTTTACGAGAACCACCTGAATGGAGCATTAGGCTGGTCACACGTTCACTATTAACGTGGCCCCACCCACTAGTCCTTATTTGGGAATACAACTTCCGCTTACCGTCATACAAACATATGGTACCACGCAGTGTTGTTTTCCATCTCGGGACTGGGGCCCTATCGCTTCCTAATACTCCCACTGACATGACTGGACAAATAACTGAATCAAAAAGCAAACATATTCATCACATACATGGTTGTTAGGATTTAAATTCAAGAACGTCTGCACCATCTGAAATCTCAGCATATTTTGGTCCTCTTTTGTAAACATACTGTTATTACTGAGGGAAGTGTGTTCAATGTGAGCTTTTACATTATAGAACATTATTTCGACAAGTGGAGAGCCATCCCTTTGCCCCTGCACTGAGAAAGCATTACTGTATAAACATATTTAACAATAAAAGACAACTGAGTAAGATTTAAATATGAAATCTTGTTTTATTTGGAGGCAAATATGACCATTTTAATCCACTATATTTATTTGATAACTTTGTTACTAGTTACTTTGCATGTTGCATACTGACTGTTCATCTGTCAAAGTTGCAAATCTTTTATTTATTTTCAGATGATCACAAAAATGCTAAATATCAGATCCAACAACTGACCGATCCCTTGTATACAGTATATACATAGAACACATGTAAATATATGCATCATTTAGTTTTACTTTACTTGTGATACTTATGTAGGCTACATTAATGTTAGATACTTTAAGACTTTTACTCAAGTATTATTCATATACTGTAAGTGACTTTCCCTTTTACCAAAGTAATATTTGAACACTATATCTTTACTCAAGTTTGACTTCTGGGTACATTTTACAACACTGGTCACACTGTTGCTTTAGGTGACATGTTCCTTTATTACCATGAATACACAAATGTAGCTTATTTTCATTCAATCCCACACATTGTCCTGCTGCTGGAAATACTCATGAGCACACCAAATGTGGTTCCATCTACCGCTGAAAATAACCAATGCATCATGTCCTGTTAGAGTAGCGTCTATGTTAAAAATGGCAGCTGCCAGCTGTTTTGGGAATTCTATTAAAACAAATGTAACTATATTTGTGACATGTTTTTAAACTGTACATGATTAACAGGAACCATTGGAATTGGGGCTACTTGAGAGCCACAGACTGGGTAGGGAAGTAAGAACACATTGTTGGTTTTGAGGGGCATCGTGTGTCAAATATTAGAAATAATTTTAACAGAAGATAACAGTTGATCAGTGATTAAACATGCTTACATATCAGTAATCAGGAGAGGATTTATTAAACAGCACAAAAGTCTGATGTACACAAAATCATAAATATCCCCCAAAACAAGTTAACACCCTCCTTCCATTAACAGGATCCAACTCATTGTCTTTTCAATGCGATAATAAGCCAGTTTATATAAGCCACATATTAATAAACCATTTACACTTGAACAACTGAATGATCTACAGTATTAAGACACAAAGATGTTAGACAGTCACTCTGTAGAGTTAAAACCAAAAGTAGTTTGTTTTTTCATTAATCCCAGTAATTGTAGATAAAAAAGAAACCCTACTCAACCTAATGTGCTATTTACATCTGTCTTTACACTAGTGTGTTTAAGGGGAACAGAAATTAAAAACTGAACAAAATTTGTTTGGCAAAGAATTTTTAAAATGGGATGTTGGATTCTTAAGATGATTCTGTTTTATGAGAAACTCCTTCATTTACAGTTTAACTGCTAAAACTGTGGGACCAAACACCATGTGGTCTTTTCCTGGAGGGAAGCCATTACAATTTGTAATGTGCACTTTAAGTTCTGCTTTCTGTCTTCATGTTGTCCTCTATGAATTGTAGTGACAGCATGGCAGGGCTTGTTGCTACAGCTTGGTCCTGTTGAAGTCCCTCAAAGCCACATCCAAGATGGAGACAATGGGGTCAGCTATGATGTGCTCCTGCTTATGAGCCATTTTTTCTGTTTTCTTCATGAAGGGAATGAAAACAAAAACACAGATATGCCATCCTGATTAACCTATTGCTGCACTTATTTTCTGACACCATCTGGGACCAATTAGACCCCCATTTCATGGTCACGTTGTCACCTTGGTCAAATCTGAAAATTAACAAGGTATTAAACCAAAAACTTGCTCTGCTATTATCTGAACACAGTTGCCTTACACAGCTGACTGCACACATTGTGCTCAATCTGCAGTCTGTAGTGGTGGAACAGATAAAAGCTGTCTTGTATGATTTGTGCTTCTATCACAACTCAGACAAAAAAGAACATATCTGTTTCACCCTCTCAGGCACAGAACACCTCTGGTTGAGTTTTCACAACAATGCCATGTTTCTTTGGCATATATTGGCCATTGTCATTTGCACCTGCATACTTATGTAGGGTATGTTGTTAGATACGTAGAAGAGGTCTTCACCGGTCCAAAAGTCTAGGCCGAATCCAAAACAGGCCCATAAAAAAACAACTCAAACCTAATGAAATTAAATAATGCACCATGTTGGTTTATTCCTTAAGGATAATTAGACCTGATACAGAATGTTAGTTCAACGTTGTACTCATTCTACAGCGTGACACAAACCTGAGACCTGACCTCATTAGACTGATACTAGACCCAAGTAGAACCGAGTTGAATTGAAGATTTTAGGGGATCAAAATAAACATTTGAGTTGAATCGGTCAAAAATTAACCAAAATTGTCAACAGAATGTGAAGAAAAAGCAGTTTTGACATTATGACATTTATGCATTGTGTTGCAGAGATATCTACTGAAGTTAGCCAGCTAACGGCAGCTACAGTTAGCAGCAATTAGCAATTTTATTCTGCCTTATTTGGGAATTTGACAAGTGGCAGATTCTTACGTAAATATTTCATCTTTAAGTAAGAAAAATGTATCATTTGGATAACAATACCTTAAATCAGTTTATTGAAGCATTGTGACCAAGATAGGCAGTTAGTTTGTTATTTAACATTATCAAAATAAACTTGTCTTTCCTCTGATGGAAAAAAAATTGTTGACCTCAAACAAATCTTTGGGATTTCTGTACTGATTTATCTTGTTAATTATCAGCCAATATATATGATCAATCTGTCCTGAGCTCAGTCAAAAAATTTGCAGGCCAAAATATTAGTCAGGCTTCAGACCTGAATCTGGTCTCATCCACCAAGAACCCTTGTGAACACCTCTACTACGTATTCAAGACTGCCCCATCCATCATATGACCACCTGCTGTCCCTGCCTTCATGTGACCTGGAATCTGTTTGAGGCCAAAGCAAGAATGAATAAATAATAAAACAGAAAGCATGTTAACATTTGGCTTGGGCCCTTGATTGTTACATTTCCATATTTACCAAAACAGTTAAGCTGAAGTGAGTTGTGTGTGTATTTAGGACAAAAGTGATGTGTAATGACATTCAAACTAAAATCAGCTACTGCCTGTGAGGATGTAGTATTCACTCTACAGCTTGATATTAGTCTTTGAAACTAATGAAACCTTCCAACCCACTTAAAATCGATTAATTAGTTAAATCTTTAATTGTGACCCCCCATGGTCTAAAATTGGCCTTCAAAAAACACAACTTTTTATCTCCAACTACTAAAAAGAAAAAATGATTGACATTGGGACTTCATCATAACCTCCAGTTAAAATGCAACTCAAAAAGTGGATTCATCCAGGTTCAGAGAAATATATTAAAAAAAGAAAAACACAGTGGAAATGAGAACTGTTCCAAACACAAGAATGAAGGGTTTCAAATGTGGTAATCTCAAGTCTTGATGAGAGATACCAATAAGTACTGCATTTTAAGGTCTCAACACAGCTGTTGCTCTGTCCTTAACCTGTTCAAGAAAGATCATTAACACCAACATAAAAGCATAAATCATGTCTAATACAGAAAAAAGCCATGGGCATACTGCACCAAGAAGACCTAGAAACAAACATAAATAAATACATCTATTATTGAAAGACTTGAGGGGTGACAATATTAAGGCAATGCAGTGGCATGTTCTTGGTGTTTTCTTTCATGGAATTCTGGACATTTAAAAGAAAAGCAAAATCACACTCAATTAAATAAACTCATCATTTGCACATGAACAAAACAAAACAAAAATCTTTAGGGGTTATGCATCCACAAAACCTGACAGCAATTTCTCTGGCTTGAGCTGGACACCCCGCTCTTCACAGTGGCACTGGACCCCACATCCTTGCCAAACACCCTGCATCACTTCTACCGTTGTTTTAGTTGTCAAAAACCAGACGCACTGCCCCCACAGCAAACTGCAGCAGTGCAGTAGTACAACCTCATTTGGAGCACTCTTACAGCATGTATTCCCTCAGTACAGTCAGTGCAATGCTCAAGGTTGCTTCTAATAAAAGAATGACTATCCCATGACTTGTGGGCAGGTAACATGGCTGGCGCTGGGGCAAAATAAAATAAAATGACTAGATTTAAAATAAAAAACTCATTACATGACGAGGAAAAATAAGAAGGGATTAAAGACTGTGTGGTCCAGAGGATAGGTCACACCTCGCTCTAGTGAATGTAGGCTCTGTAGACTGCAGAAATATCATTGTCTGACTGGTCCAGTGCCTTAGCCCTCTTGTAAACCTGCACAGGAAGAGAAAAAAACAAAGGTTTCAGTGGTTTTGCATGTGCTTCATTCCTAATATTATTTTGGAATGTATTCATTTATTGTTAAAAAGGATTCAGTATTACTGTAGGTGGAGGCAAAAGTGTGTCAGTGAGGAACCAGGCATTTTGTGCACATCAAGGAAACACAATGGCTCAGAAGGGGAAAAGGGTAAAAGAGTAAAAAATTAAGAACACCTTTCCAGCCTGACTAGTGGCTTCTATAAAGATGAATCGTTCATCACACCCGACCAAACTAAGTGTAGAAGGAGAAACATTTGGGTCCACCTGAGATTCCTCTGAACTGACTGATAATAAAACAATCATCAGGAGTTTTGGGAGAGACTGATTCTGATTCTGTGTCAGCAAAATTACTCTTCAAGCTCCCATGCTCATAATGGAACCCAGATTATCTTTTGGGTCCCTTGCCAATACCAATGTTGGGGAGGATAGAAATTCTGATATTGTTATATCGGCCAATATATATTTCATACACACACACTTCTTACAATGACCCCTGGTCAATGTGGTTATCAAACAATTGTAACTAAGATATGGAATGGAGGCAGGTTACTGAACAGTTCAACAAGCTATCCAAAATGACATCAATGCACAAACAGTGAACTTAATCATTTAATAATTATAATTTTAATAAGTGTAAACTACCTAAAGCCTCTTCATTCTTCATTATATATCTACATTATAACAACAAAATATATGCCGATACGATATATCTGTGAAAGGCAAATATATATTGATTGACAGATATATCACTCTACAAACAAACCTCTTATCAAACCTTTCATCTCTCCTCACTCTTTTTATTAGCAAAGAGTGATGCACAAAACATTCCTGTAGCAGTTCCTCATTTATAGCTGACTATCACTGCTTAAAATGGCAGTAGACTAGACGAGCTGTAGATAATTAAGGTTAAGCGAGTAATGACTACAGTGAAAGGTTTGTCTGCTCTCTGGGTTATGTTTTCTCTGCAGCTGGTGTCTGTTTTTATACAAAGATTGCTTATGAGTGACTAGACTCAACACTAACACCACTAACCACACAGTTCACAAACTGCTGACTCATAATACTGAAGCTTCTCGATCACATCTGCTTATCTGCTGAAGTAAAGGAGGCTGCAGCAATGAACGTGTCAAACATCAGATTAGCATTTCATATATTATTCTAGTTTCTTCTTTTCAGGTTAGAGCTGCAACACAAACTGCAGTGTTTCTACCTTCTCAGCCAACAAACAGTGATTAGCTGTTTCACTGTCTGCTCTGGTTGAGGGTGTTGCACCTTTTGGGTGTGGTCAGAAGAGTGCTTTGTTGCATGTGTGACCACACCAACATTAATGTCAGTGTCCTGGAGTTCACCTGTACAGTACATCACTGCAGCAAGGTGACAAGTTAAACCAAAGGAAGTGAGCTAAAACTAGATGTTTTGGAGGTGTTCACTCTAATTTTTGGCATTATGGTGGAGCTAAAGGAAAGATTTGGTCAGTATTCTCCGTTCCATGAATATAAAAATTCTCAATAAATACATTCAGTAATGACCAGAACAACCTTTTAAAAAAACAAAAAAAAGTTCTACAACACAGAGATAAGGCTGTATGTTGACTTGTAAAAAGCATTAGCCTTATTCTACAATGACAGCATTTTGCTACATGAACTGTGTTACCTCTACTCCTGTGATTATTGTCCATTTACAGTTTCTGTATCACATTTCCTGGAGGCTGATCCACACAAAACTATGACCTGGTGGTGGTGACAGAGGAAAACTCTGGGTTCTATTGATAAATGTACCTTATTTTAGCTAAATAATCCATTGTCACCACGTCACTGTAGAAAAGATGTATTGTGTAAGCCCTTCTAGATAAAAAGTAACAAATTCCTTAGATAAATGCATACAATGAGCCCACAAAAATCAAAACAGCAGAGTGTAAACCTGAAAACCTAATTAAAGCACAGCGTTTTACCTCATTGGCTGCTGCAGCCATTGGGGTTGGATGGTTGGCCATGTCGCCCATTGAGATGGCTAGCCTCAGGTCCTTCTGAATGTGTTTCAAATAGTAGTCCGGCTTAAAGTTGCCCTGTAAAATATCTGGAAGAGGCAGGAAGAAAGATTATTAAGCCTTTCTATATAATAATTTCAAAAAATGTGTTTGGAATTGTCTGACAGTGTTCATGTAACCAGTTTTTTTGTTTTGTTTTACAAACTTAAAACTTTACCATTTAAGATTAAAAAGAGACTAAACTAGTTAAAACTATCAATGACAGACAACAAGTAAGCAACACATGACTTAAAACTTCCTTTATGCCAGTGTTAAATTAGGTAAAACGAAAAATGTTCAACAAGCTTTTTTTAATGACTAAGACAAGACAATAACAAGATAAAAATAGATCTTTGATAATAAAAAGGATGACAATACGAAATGTATGTTTTGTTTTCCTTGACAAAACAAGACTAAAATGTTAATGTTGGGCTTTTTTTCACAACTGTACATCTAGTCTATCTGTCAAAATATATAAATAATGCATCCCTGTCACTGCTTGACATTTTCAGATTCCCAGAGTCCCAGGTGATGCTGTCACAAACCGACAGAGTGACCACAACATGATGGCTTTTGGTCGACATAAAGGAATACATCTATGGACACACTATTTATAATTTGGCAAAAAGGAAAACACCATGCAGTAAAGGGAGACTGAGAGACTACCTGTGGCTACAGATTAAGTAGAAATAATACAAACAACCTGAAGAGACAGCTGAAGGCATTCTACCCTGCTATTAATGCCATGGTGAGATAGTCAACTTGAGTTCTAATTAACTAAGCATAAATATTTGCTAATGTTGAGTGAGTGTTACTGGGCAGTGGGCTATGTCAAACCAGGTTGACTCAGCCTGAATGGAAGCCAGTATTTCCAACGAAAAAAGTTCTCATATTGCTGGAACAAAACGATAAATGAATGAGCCGGGCTTCCAGGCTAACTTTGGCTGGGTTATTGTGTTAGCAAACGTCAGTTCACTTGTTTCAAAGCTTGTGGGTGAAACACAGGGCTTTACGATTAATGTTATAACTTGTCAAGGACAAGTAAATATTTAAGTCGGACAAATGAATTGCTTTATCATACATTGTCCTGTTGTTTGAGTGAAATATATGGGGACAATGTTTCTAAATGAGAATCACATGTTGCTGCTGTAACATGTATAGCCTACAAGTTTATATATAGATATACTGTACTTGGATGAGCAGCTTCTAATTATGTTTGGTAGGATGAGTAAGTGAAAACAGGTCTTAAATTCAGCTCTGAACATGGCATTGCAGTTACTATCTGGTCAAAGTGTTGAGCATGAGTTATGTAAGGCCAGGAAATACAACCTACAAAACAGCCTGAAGAAACTGTTTGGTATGCATAAACTACATTACTCTGCTTATGCCCGGGTGCTTTGTCCTTAGGATGGACATGTTTCTGCCTCAGTGTGTTGTAGTGTGTTATGACTTTATTTATCACCTACCTACAATGCTGTCCTATGTTCCCTCCCCAGACAGCTTAACAAACATTCACCAAATCTGAACTAGCAGCCAATATTAACCCAGCTTTGTGTTGACTAACTTTGGCATTTCTGGTCCACAAAGGTGCTTGCCATCTGGCCCTGGCACAGGATGTCCAGGAAGGTCTGCTGTGATTGACCAGTGGCCTGTGCCAGGGTCAGCCCCTCTGCAATGGTGGCCATGAAGCTGCCTTGCACCATGTTGAGGATCAGCATCATCCTTGCTGCGTTTCCTGCTTCACCTGAAAGCACACAAACACATTTTTTAAAGTATAAATATGTAACAGTCTCATCAGTGAAATGATTATCATCTTCAATGTGTCCATGCCTAAATTTCTGTTGGCCTGAGATTGGCTTTTTACCCTGTGGGTAGTCCTGCAGAGTAAGACTTCCAGATTGCCACAACACTGTGTCAACACTAAACACAGGTCCGGTTGCACTTATTATCATTCTGGTATAGGGGACAAAATGTTCCAGCTTGTTTGTATTTCTTTAAATCAATCACAATTGTTTTGGGGGGCACCTGGATACAGAGACAGTGCCCCTAGTGTTTAGGTAATTGGACTTTGCACGCTGAGAAGCAAGCCCTGCCAACGAAAAGGTAACAACTGCTAGCTTGTTTAGGTTTATGCCAATAAAGTGCCAGGTTAGCGCCAGGTTAGTGTTACAGTCATGTGCCATTTTCAGCATGTAGGTTCTTAGATTGGATGTTGTTGATGTTGTTGTTGTTTGGCATGTAGGTTACTAGATCTCCTATAGAGATTGGGATTTTGAAAAAGGAGGATAATACCAACTGAAATAGTTTTCAATGGCAGGCTTATAAACACATTATACATCTGGTGAGTCAGACTACTCTGTGGGTACTAATGAACCAATGAATCTGCACAAAGTGCGGTAAACTGATGCCATCTGACAGCTTGAGCATTCTGAAACTTTCACAGAAACCACAGGAGAGACCTGAATCTGAAAAGTCAGATATTTTCAAGGTCAAAGATACATTGGAGATTGTAAACCTGCCAATGGTGTAGGTAACAATCTGCCCACATTATCCTGATGGAATAGTTGGACATCATAATGCACTTTAGTTGGAGTATGAGAGTATGGTTAGCACATTTATATACGTCCAATAAATATGTAGTGGAAGTCAGCAACTGGTTAGCTGGTTAGCTGGTTAGCTTAAGACTATAAACCTATAAACATAACATGTTATATCTTGACGGTTTAACTCCTACACAGCACAAATGACGATTTAACGTCTTACAGGGGGTAATGTGCCAGGTTAGTTCTTGGCTGAGATCAGTAAATCTCTCTGCTGGTTGCCTAGTTGTTCTTATTTGTTAAACTGCTGTGAGTATCCAACAGTGAACCATGTGTCATCCTACATACCCAGGAAGAAGGAGGTCTTGCCCATGGCCTGGAAGCAGCTGCTGCAGTCCTCGTACACTGTTCTGTCACCAGCTGCAAGGATGACCAGCATCCCATCGTTAGAGAGCTGCTGGCTTCCTGCCACTGGAGCCTCCAGGAAACGGCCACCCCGTGACGTAATCACCTGACATTCAAACATTAGAGAACAATTTGATATTGGAATACTTATGCTGATCTAAGGATAACAGCTACTTCTGTGTATCTGTCAGATGATCAGAAGAAAAGCCACACTCACTTTGAGGCTTTGGGATGGTTCCTGATGGTAAATAGCTTTGAAACTATGTGCACTACTGTGTACTTAAGGTAAGGTTGTTCACACATTTTGAGAATTGTGGTGACTTTGATATGCTGGGTGTGTGTGTTATGTATACCTGTGAGAGTTCTGTAATAGTCTCTGGGTCAACAGTAGACATCTCTACATAGCATTTGCCCGGCCTGATTCCCTGCAGCACTCCACTGGGTCCTAACACCAACTGCAGAGCAACAAACACAAATAGTCATTTTTTTTTAACCTTTAAGTCAGTGATCCAAACTTCCACAAGAAGCCAATTACTGTAGTTGAGATGGTACTCACATCCCTGGCAGCCTTTGGATCTGAGACACAGGAGAAAGTGATATCACACATAGAAGCCACCTCTGCAGGAGTCCGGCCTAATCTGGCACCCTCCTGGATGAACAGGTCACACTGGAACACACATGATTCAGTAGCAGCATGTCAACACAGACTTAACATGATCATTCTACGATTAATCAAATATTTTCATCAAGAATTTGATCACTGTTGCCAACCTCTTGTACAATGAATGGAATGCTGTTTGAAAAGATGTTTACTGCCGAAGCGATCAATGCCAAAGAAACTCTAAACTTATTTTAATGTGAAATTTCTTTATCAGTGTCCCTATTTATGCATCTTGTGTGTTTCTGCCCAAAGCTTCGTGTTCTTGTGTTTGTGTAATCTATCCTCATTACAGGTTCTGCATTCAACCAAGGAAATTTTGCAGTACATGTTGTGCTTGGGGCCACCTTGCTTGATGCCTTCTTTTACCCCCTTTCCACTGGTTAAAAATCCCACTTAAACTCGCTGAGATCTGGCTTTTGTGTGCAATGGGAATGTGTAAGCTCCTGCGTCAACTGACTCTGCAGTAGACACGGGTTTTTATCACCTTGGCTCAGCTTTGATCTAAATGTAAGTCCCATGTGAACACGCTAAATTCCGCTGTGTGAAGTGATGACTTGTTATCAACATCCAGTGGTGGCTTTATGTACTCAGGCATGGGGTAACTAGCTAGCTCTTTGAATCTTTCGCCCTCTGCCACACGATTGGCAGCATATGTCCTTGGACCAGCGCAGCACATTTTTTCCCCCTAGCTAACAGCAGCATGATCTTTAGCGGTGAGCCATCCTCAGACATGGCAGCAGGGTGTTTCTTCTTAATTTGGTACAGAATATTGCTTCAGTACTACCAAACTGAAAAATAGCATTCATAACATGCAAGTGGTAAGCTTTGAAGACAGCTTATCAGAAATGCAAAAGAAATTTTTAATCAGTCAAACGCTGCATAATGTCAGCTCATTCATCAGACACACTATCAGCAGTAAACCCTTAAAGTTTTAACCTGTGTTGCATTACAGTACCTTTTCTGCTGTGCGGTTCCACACTGTGACAACATGGCCCATTTTTAACAGGTTGGAAACTATACCACTACCCATCAGCCCCAGACCTAGGAACCCTATCCTGCAGGGCAAAGTCCAAAAAGAGCAAACAAATCAAAACATGAGCAAGCTGAAAAGAAAAAATTGCATTCATACTGTATGTTTATGTGGTCAAAGCTAAAATCCAAGAAGCCCTATAAAAGCTTGATAATAAAATTGGTAGCATTAACTAAGTGTTAACCTTGTGATTGGTTTTTCAGTTAAATTTAGCAGATGATTTTGATAATGGTGCTTTGTAATGCTGCAGTGAGGATGTGGTCATACCTTTTATCTGTGGGTGTGATGCTGCCATTGATGGCTGTGCTGTCTGCTGCTTGGATAGATGTCGATCCTGTGTCCTGCACAATTAAATCAACACTGTCAATTTCATATTGAAGGGAAAGTGAAGCCTTACCCAGCTTTGCTATAAATGATTTATAAAACAAAATTTTCATTAAAAAGACACTGCTGTTTAATATTCAATGGAAATTAATTGGTAAAAGAAGAGTTTACAATTAAATTAATTTATTTACATTTAATATTTAAGTAAATGCATCAAGGTTTCAATATTTTGACTGGTTAGCTCAATTAGAAACCACTTTACCTCTTCAATGATCTTCAGGCGCTTGCTGATGGGTTCCATAGATGATGCTGGCTGTGGGCAGAGAGATAACAGTCAGACAAAAGGTGACCAATATGCTCTACTTCAAACCATAATGTCAAGTTCACATCAGATTTACTGAGCATTTACAAAACAGATCAGTCAAATCTAGGTGACACGTGGTCAGTATCAGGTTCAATATCTATGTTAATATTGTGTATCAAGTTGGTGTATTTGACAGGAGCATAGTCATACACTCTAATAATGTTATGAAATTGTTTTTCTCTACATTTCGTAACTGCAGTTTCATCTTATGCCATTGGTATTATAGAAACTAGACTGAAACATGGACCTGTGCCTGGGAACATCAAATGTTGAAGGTTGAAAAGTCATTGAGGAAACCCCTCACAGGCTGACAAAGGACTTATCAGTTCAGCCACAGGCTGTTTCAGTTGAACTGTTACGGGCCACTACTTAAACACCAACTGTTAATCAAACATCATCAGACATGAAAAGCTAACGGAAAATTTGAAAATCAAACAATCAATCAACAAAAAATATATTAATGTGCAGATATGAAAAACACGAAGCAGCATGCTTCCTCTTACCTTCTCAGACTGGCTGAGCAGAAAGTGATGGAAATGTGGGTCATCCTTCACAGGCTGCAACAGAACAAGAGATCAGTGTGACAGTCTTGTCTTTAAATATGTACTGAGCTGACCGAGAATATAGTGTGCAGAAAGCCTCAAATCTACACAGCAGAGTGCTGACACATCAGGACTCCCATCATGGTCCTTATACAAATTGCCATGAATTTCTAGGGTTTCTGGTAAGGAATTTGGGAGTGACTCCATCCATGGGCTAAAATTCTCAATCCGAAAGTACTTAATTTCCAAAATACATTTTACAGTGCTCACTCAGAACTCTACAATATAGCAGAAACCTCATAACCAGTGAGAACCCTGTATGTGTTCAACTGCTGCCCAAATCAGACAAGTTGGAAAAAAAGGATGTTATCCACATTGGTGACTTTTGGAATACTCACAGCAATACACAGCAAGAACAGCTTGCAAGTCAAAAGAAGTGGAATTGCGTCAATAGCAAAGTCTTAAACTGACAAGATGCACATGCTTTAAGTAATTTATGGGATGAGTGGCCCATGAAGTGACAATTACAGGTACAGTCCATGAACCTCCTTATTCATTTCTTATATATATATATATATATATATATATATATATATATATATCTTATCTTCATACACATTTCTTTTAGACTAGTTATACACTGATTGCGATGTATCTAAGGCCCTGTTAGGACCCGGTATTAACACCAGTCCTGACTGATCTGATCACAAGTGGACAGCTCTAAGTACAGGTGTGAATGCCCCCATGACAAATCGAGGACACATTTGAGATTCCATTACTCAGACAACATTTGGAGATGGTCTGGGTCACATGTGACCACATTCTTTTAGTAGTGTGTAAGCACATGTCCTTGGCCACATTGAAGGACCACCGAGTCAACTGACGTCTTCCTCGAAACAAGAAAAAGAAGAAGCCAAAAGAACAGGCAGAATGGATTACACACTGTCTGATTTCCATGTGGTTCACAGTAATGTGAATTCCATGTTTGGGCTCTCTTAACCTGCCAATGTAAAAGGCATGTCAAAGCAGCAGATGTTTGTGAACACACCGTTTCAACTGTTCGAACTATTGAAGTTGTAACCACCATATCCCCTGAATCTCTCAACAAATCTTATCATTTTGAGAACTGTTGAGTGAGGAGAAACTTAAACTTTGTGAAACAGCTATGATTTATTTGCATATAGAGCAGGGAAGAGAGACCCAATCAAGTCAAAGTGGTTACTTGAGACACATGTCGAGTTGCATGTTAATGTCAGGTGTGAACTGACAGACTTGGAGCTGGCCACTTGTGATCGGATCACTCAGGATGGATTTTAATACTAGGTCTAAAAAGAGTCTAATATCCTCCTGTCACTGAACAAAAAAATCATTTTAAATAATGAAATACACAGTAACCATATGAAACATCATGTGTTTATAATTCACAAAGTAAACACATTTTTTTTGCCGTTTATCAGTAACACAATGGTACTGGTATGGTCAACTCAACCCATAAAAGCCAGTCACTATCTGATTCTCTCCATGTTAGTGGAAACTGATTAATTTTTTACAACACAATGAGTTACGCTTCACAGTTTCATTTTATCCTGCAAACAAAAGAGCTGTTTAGGTTTTTAAAAGGCAGCAAAACATGACCATCAAATTTGCAATAGGCATAGATTTTATTGCGACAGTACTGTAGTTCAAGGAAATGTTAATATTTTGCATAATATGATAATTGAAACAAGGAAATCAGCTGATTGCATTTACAACTTCAAGACCATAAATAGAGCTACAGTAAGGGCAGCAGCAGCTGGCAGTATGAGCTCCCTACTGGCTGACCGCGTTGTATTAACTAACTACACTAAGTCCTCTATGAAAAATGACTACGTATTAAAATGTAAATTTAGGCCATTTTATGCAGGTGTGTTGCAACTGCAGCAGCGAAAATTGCCATTTTTGATGTTTGTGAAAATGTTTCCACTGACATATAGATCAACAGCTCATGACTGTACTTGCATTTAGGGGTGTGTTGTTTACACACACACACACACACACACACACACACACACACACACACACACACACACACACACACACACGTTAAGGGCATTATATTCACAGTGATCATCGACTCTGGTCTCGGGGAGCTGGTGGCTCTCATTACTCTCGAGACGTTTATAGAGTCGAGGTGGCTGGGTCAACAGCCTCCAACAGAGTTGGTGACAATCTTAAAAGTGCACGCCAAACAGACAGTTTCAGTAGCCAAGAGTGAGCACCAAACAGGTCAGAAGAGAAAGGTCTGCAGTTGTTGGTGATTAAAGCCGAAGATTAAGGTCAGGTAGAAGAAAAGCAAGGCAAGGCGGGCTTGGTGGGAAGCAAGGGTTCACCTACACTGCTTTCCCATTTGAATCCTGAGCCAGGTCCAGCCCCCAGCCTCTCAATAGTGGATGGCTCGGGGTCAGAGTCAGTTAAGTCCTTCAGGAGGAGAGAGACACATTTTCACCTAAATCAGATGGGAATTTATACAGGTCCATGTCTGCGGTGGTGGATGCCATTTGTGTGTCATACACGCAGAAGATAGTGTTGAGGACCAGATTTAATATTCCATTCTGTTCCACTGTTTGGGGTTGAGGCAGAAATCTCAGACAGGTATCTCAAACTCTGGAGAAATAAAGACCCTACAGACAGGGTTCCTCAACTTGACGAGAAGTACAAGTGCACCGGTTTTCTTTGGGGAATGCAAAATAACAACATGGAACTTCTGTTGTCAGAACTAGGGCGGCCTTTCACAGTAATAGTTCTGGATACCAGTATGCACTGCACAAATGCTTGTCACGGGGAACTTAAATTCACTCAGACCATTTCACAAACAGGCCACTGAATAAAATAGCTTAAAACATGTTAAACATATTAGATAAAGTGGGACATGCTACAATTCATTTTCAGTTGGATATCATGTGTACCAAAAAAGCTCTGTCCAGTAACAGAGCACTTTTATAGTTGTTTAAGTGAAAGCGAGAAAGGTCCCGTAACCTGGTGCAGTTTTGAAGAAAATGTTTAAGTTAAATAGTTTTTGTTTTATTGTAAACACTGAAATGTTTGTAAATGCTACTAATTATAGTTCTTTGAAGAAAACCAGAATCAGCCAAAATCTGAGTCAGTAGGTCAGACTTTTTTTTTTATCTGCTAAGAAAAATCTCTAATCAGGTTAACCTGTTTTGTGTGCAGAAACTAACTTGAAAATATTCAGAATGTAGAGGGAAAAAAAGGGTAGTGATGAAACCTGACAGTCCTTTTCTAAAGCAGGAACTTAACCCAATCGACTAAGGCCTTTGTTCTGTTTTTTACCAGGGTTTCTGCAGGGCTCACCAAGTTCAATTTAAGATATTTTTTGATCTTTCAAATACCACTCAGAATGTAATTTAATACCTGTTTTATGATCATACAGGCATACAGTATTAAATTATGATGGATATAGTATATCTGATTATTATCATATTTTTCTGTACATCCCAGCAATATTCAACAAAAACAATGGATGAGTGGATTAACCAGAACAAAAGATTTGCAGTGATATTGTTATTGATTTTCTTTCATTTTATGTGACATGAGATACAAATTTACATGCCAATGGGGAACCGAGAGCACAAGCCAGTCAGTGGTCCAAACTGGCACCAAGCATTTCAAAACACCTTGCAGGCTTTTTTTTTTGTTTTTGTTTTTTTTAGCTTTGCTCCATTGCACACATTGTAATCATTCATTTTTGTTTAGAATCTTGTTTTATCTTTTGAAAGCTAGTGCCCAGTTTGTCTTTAAGAGAATTGTAGACCAAAGATCTTATTCGCAAAAATGAAGTTGACATTCCCCAAAGATAATGAAAGGATGTGAACATAGCTCAATGCTCTAAGGAGAGAAGGATAGGGTGAACAACATGGTTACCGTCTGTGTTGATATGTCACAATCTCATTGCTTCAACCTTTCTCAGTCCCCATTTTGCTGGCACTTGTCTTTTCTAAACGGTGTACATTTTTGAGTAAAACCATTTAATGCTCGACAGGACAATGTTTTCAAACTTGTTTTACTGACCTTCTCAGAAGGGTCTTTCAGGGCACTGAGATCTTCATCATCCTCCTCCAGTATTTTCAGTGGCTTGTTGGATGTTTTCTTTCCTTTTGAGTCTCCTTTGCTGTCTGAGTTCTGTTAAAAACACAGATTATCATTTTGTGCTGTCCTAAGCAGTCTGACAACTGTTTGAATTAAGCACGGCTTTAAAATAACCTTGTCTGAGCAGGCTATATGTATATTGAGAAAAAGAGATAACTGATTTATCAAATGTTGAGTGCAATCATTCTGGTTGGCAGATGGCCTCCACAGACACCATGTGTCCACCTGAATAAACATTTGCTGAGACTGAACATGACACCTAGTATTTCATGAAGGGGGCTGGGAAGAGAAGGACTCACTGAGAAAAGTCTTACTTCACTAATCCTTCGGATTCACTTTAGTTTTTCATCTTTAGTTGTTCTGTAGTGGCATAATGGCAGAGCTGGGCAGTATCATGATTAATGCTCACATTAATCTTGGTAGCAATAGATATAATTAGATATTTTTTAAATATATCAGTGCCAAACAGTGGATCTTTTATTATTTTTATACCAAATAATAACCATAAAATCATGATTTAAGTAACATTTAAAAGGGGCACTATGTAGTTTGGAAGAAGAAACTGATTTTAATATTTACAATATAAATGAGGTAATTATACAAACTCAGAAATATGTATTATTTCCATAAGTGAATAAACAAGCTGTTCTCAGAGGAAAATAAGGGTCCCCAGAACACTGTTTGAAGCTAGAAATGTGGCAGGGTCCGCCACATATAAACAAAGTAAAACAGTATAAATTGTGTTGTCCTTTAAGGTCAACTGGGCTACCTGCTTGAAGGTGTGCCTTAAACCAATGACGTGTTTGTCCTGATCCCTCCAGTACTATTGAAGAATCACCGCGAAGTGGCTCAGTTTATTAAGTTACATAAACGTTTAATTTCCTATAACTTCTTCACAATAAAATTCCCCTGTTATTTAGTCGCTTAAAAGCTTTATTTATGAACCAGCATTACATGAAATGTTGCGTTTTCACCAGTTACCAGTTAGGGTTAGTATAACGTATTTATGGCAGTGTGTGATTTTCTGTTTCTTTTTCCTGAACTAGTTGTGTTGTATGTGTTTCAAATGACAGAATAAATGGCAGTGTTTCCTCTCAAGGCAACAACATTTTTTTTCAGACAGCATTGACATCTAGCTTTTTTCTGTATAATGTTACCAGTGCTTCCTACTTTTTGTCTACAGGTGACTAAATATATTCAACATATTTACTGATGCATTTACTTCACAGTTCACTGAGCTAAAAATATGAAAGTACTGCACTATTCTTGGCCCAGTTACACTATAGTCCAGCAGACACTACTAGTGGAGCAGAATAACTTCTCATGTGATGTAAAAACTTCAGTTTCACACAGTCAAACAAATAAATGGTGTACATCATGATTATGGCTTAACAATGAAAGTGGCTACCACACTGGACAGCAGTAAAGGAAGTAGTGCCATAGGCGGGTTTGGTTCAGAAGCAGTCCCTGACCTTTCAGGGTATCAGAGTTTAGAGAAACAACAGTGAAATAACGGGGCATGCTTTCCCTAAACCTTTGTAGTCTGCCATGCTGTTAATTCTGTGTTGCTCACAAAGAGAAAATTCTGATGCTTTGACGGACACAGTGAGGTCTCAGTTATTTGCTCCTTGACCGACAAATTGAATCATTAGCATTTAGATGGCAGCTGCAGTACTTTAAAGTGGATTACAAAAGGGGCAGACAACAAATGACAGCCTTTCTGAAGTAATGAATTCAACACAATTGTGTCTCTTTTGGGACATTTTCAAACAGGAATCTACTCATTCCACAACACCAACAGAATAATATACTATCACTCAATATTCTTGAAAAATAACATCTCTTCAGTGTCATGTTCAGTGTTTCTTGAGAGTTATAATGTGATTCAAGTGTTATATGTTTCCCTTATGGTATACCCCTCGTACTTCAATGTAGCCTTGGGCCAATGCCGTTGTCCATTGCCAACTGCTGACATAAAACTGTCAACTATACATTACCTAGAAGTAGTTTTTTGGATGATAAGGGGCAAACACAATATCTACAATACTTTACAAAGTGTTTGATAGGTGTAAAAGGACAAACCCCTTACCTGTTCTTTCCCCTTTGCTTTCTTTAGAAAGTCTTCCACTGAATCAACTGCTTGTTGAAAGCGCTTTCCTTTATTTATCTTGATCATCTCCTCTTTGTGGGCGTGGTAGGGCTTCAGCTGTTCTACTTTGATCCAGGCACTGGACAGGCACACAGAAACACAGCTCTTACAATTTAGATGCTGCAGGAAATGCAAGGTCAGTCAGAAGAGGTACCTCACTATCCAGACTTACTGGTCTTCAGTTCCAAAGAATTTCACAAAATGGCATTTTTTGCCCCTGGGCTTTTTCAGGTCCTTGGGAGGGCTTACTATCTGAAATGTAAAAAAATGTTGACATCCGACATTAGGATAAGATTTGCAATGTAAATATCCTTTATTTTGTTTTGAACCAGCAATTAACATGATTTCACGCCTTACCTTTCCTGGCCATGGTGGGTAACGGCCAAGCTTCCCCCTAAAAGAAAAGCTGTACATTTAGCCTTGGTGTATGTCTTTCTTTCCGGTAGAGACACATCCCCGACATACTCCATCAATGTCATGATTTTTATGTTTAGGACACTTCACTGAATTTCACCATTTAGTCTCAGCTAACCAACTGCGCTACTTGCTGCGAGGGCTGGGTATCGAACCTTGATATATTTCTACTATAAATAACCAAAACATGTCTACAGCACTGAGAATCAAAAGCTGTTAAGCACAGACACCACACAGCAAACATCGGATAAAAGAATAAGAAAACAAGAACATTAATTTGACTGGATAGTTTCAAATTTATTTATTTATTTATTTTTTTAGCATTATTTTTATTACAGTTTTGCTTGTGTTAAGACAACATTTGACATCTGAGAACTTTGGCTTCTTTGGTTAAATGTAAAAGCGTATTGGCACGACTATCACAAATTTCTAATACCCAGCTCTTCTTGCTGCTGTCTCTCACAATGCAACAGAGAATAGACAGAACAGCAAAAACCCTACAACATATTACAATCCAAGGGGAGTGATGCCTTATCTAGTGAGGTGCATGATGTTTAATTCTGTTGCAGCTGTCTGACGTGTTTAGAAATTATGATCTCATAGCATTTTTCAGTCAGTATTCTTCTATGTATTCCTTTGGTCTTCCTTAAGTTTGCTACAGTGTCCTCAAAAGTGGTTGAAACATTTTCTCCTTCCCCATTACATGATTTTGCAGTGTTTGTGAGGGATGCAAACTTAACTTAGACAGCAATTACTGTTGCTCACACTTACAAGACAGTCATATATTACTATCTATGCCAGTATCATATGTACAACTTATTGTATAGTTCCAATTCTTATACATAAATTGAATGCAATTTAGCGGCAGCCATGTGTCAGCTTCTAATTCAGTCTGACAGCTGTCAAGGGTTAAAAACGAGGCATTTCAGATATTAAGAGCATCGTTAGGCAACTTATAGACATAACATGAGGAAATACATTGTCGTTGCTTCGGTTGCTGGTGTAACGCTACTTAAATATGTCGATTAATCGGGTTTTACGAAACAAATGTGCAACTGAAGTTTCTCTCCTGTGTTCGTATCGTCATTTATTTACGTTAACACCCTTGATACCATCACGAGAAACACAAACCGGTTTTACAAGGCAACAAACGAGCAGTTTGACGTTATTCACCACACACGTAGCTTACTGGCTCTGACACATGGGTGAATTAAAGTAACCTCAAGGGCTATTTTCAAATCAATACAGATAACTAGCTGAACTACTTTTGTCCGCAGTGAAAGAGCAGCAACACTTAACACGGAAGCCGAGAATATGCGAAGCTAACAGTTGGCTAACTGTAACCTACAGTAACAGAATATCCGCTTAAGCTACAGTGCTAAAAAAAAAAAAAAAAAGCTCGTCACAGACCATAACATTTCTTCAAAATTAGGGAATCAAAAGTATACGGTTATAGTAAAATGCCAGTGATAACACATCGGCACAAACATTTCAACTATTAAAGACAGGTTTATATCCTTAAAAACTATCTTGTTATGGTCTATAGCTGTAGCTTGCCCGCTAGCTAGCAGCTAACTTAACGACGACTGCTGGCTGAGTCCGCTTGACTAACGTTAGCAATTTGTTTGGGTTGATCATCAACTAGCCCAGTACGCGGACACTTCTATTAATTACGTTTGGTTAACACCAACGTGAAACGTTAACGTGAAACTAACTACTACGACACAATGTTATGCAATACAAGACAATTTAGCAGAGATGGGGGCTTTCGACAACGTTTAAAGGCTATCTCACCACACTAAGTCCCCAATCCTCAGATGCACCGTCGCCATCTTACAACTTTAATAAAACGTCGCACTGAATGAGGGGAAACAACTCACACCCACTAATCACATGTGAGGACAAGCCCTTCCTCTCTGTAACATCCGCTGCTGTGTCTAAACTGCTTCTTATTCTTTTGTCTGCCGAAAATTATTCTCTAAACAGACTAAACAAATGCAATATATGCATTAACAGTATAAATAAACAACGTCAGAGAAAAATGACCAAAATAAAAATACGTACTATGGTAAATCTAGGCTACATGCCACAAATACGTTTATAAAGTGATATGCTTCATATTATATTTGAATGTAATATTCAACGAGCTTTCATTTCAAACAGTAATGATAATGTCTGTAACATGAGAGTAATCTATGTGCCTCTACGTTCAGATGTTTTTAACAGGACTTACTGCCACCCATTGGTAGGAGGACGACCATCTCCTCCGATGTTAAGAGTCAGTAGGAGCACACCTGTGTACAAAGTATTTTACAAAACAAATATTTACACAGATGTGTAAAGGCAAAATTAATATAAATTTGATATATATATATTAAAGTTAGTGGATCTATTGTCAGATAAATTCATGGTTGAATGTGAAAGTCATTGTTCAAATGGTAGTTTGCAGTATGTTGATGAAGGTTCTCAGTCATCCTGGTCAAGGTAATTCTAAGTGCTCGTAGGCAACTGGACTTGTTTTCAGTTTCTTGAAGATGTTTCACCTCTCGTCCAAGAGGCTTCTTCAATTTCTTCACATTTTCTCAAGAACTGTACTTAATCACATTATTAAAGGTACCTTTTTTGGATTTGGATTCTACCTGAATATTCCCATTTTTGGCTACTTTACACTGTTACTCCACCATTTCAGAGGAAAATATTGTAGTCTACGTTTTACTCCACTAGATATCTTTGATAAGTTTACAAATACAAAATAGTAGTGCTTAAAGTAATTAACCCCATATTTACCAGCTGTAGCATTTTAAGTCATGTCCATGTTAATACATCAATAATTATAATTCCATAGAATAATGTGTATTAACTGTCACTATATCAGTCTTTACAAATATTATATGATCAGAACATAGCTTCTGATCAGACACAAGCCCCCATAAGTAATTAATTTTGAGCAGGCTTTTGAAGAAGTGACACTTTTTAGGCTTAAATAATAATTTAGGATTAGCTAAGGACAAGGACAGTCAAACTCACAACTGTTGTGAACTTGTCACTTTTTTCTTTTAAAAAAGTATGTTTTGGGGCATTTTGCCTTTATTTGACAGTAGACAGGGAAGAAGTCGGAGAGGAGAGTCGGAATAACATTCAACCAGTGTCCCTGCTGGAACTGAACCAAGGAAAGTTGTGAGTAGACTACATATATAATCATTAGGATAACAGGTCGCCAGTTATGGCAAATTGTTACTTTTTACATCAGCAGAACTTTTAATAGCATTTCCAACAAATAGTGAGACTACTGCAGCTCTATAGGTATCTGTCTTAGAGCTGTTCTCATTTTATCAACGTGTTCTATTTCGATATTTAATGCTTTGTACAGGACACTTATTATTAAAGACAGTGGCCTAAACAGAATGAAATGGTACATTTCCTTTACTTATTTTTCACCATAATAAAATTACATCCAAAAAAACATACAAATTTTTCCAGTTTGATTTGACTTTTATTGAAGCTTGCAGAGCACACATCAGAGAAACCTGGGAAACCCCACAAAAAATTATACATTTAATACCCTGGTGAATTTCAATGGCAACATTAAATCAAAGATATGCTCTCTACCCAAGTACCCAGTGTAAGAAATTAAAGCTCAGCTGCCAAAACTTTACCTACCACGTAAAATGTTATGTTTTATCATGTGTATCATGTATCATGTTTGATATATGTTATGTTAGGCTATAACAATTGCAATATATATCCATATATTGATGCCAGTACCACAAAACGGAATAGGCATAAGCAAATAAATACGGAGTGCATTTAGGAATCATGAATAAAGTACAAAAAAAATGCCAAGTCACCATAGTATTGAAGTCAAAATGGAAGTACATTGAAACAAAGTGATTTTTAATCAACAGGAATGTAACAGAGAAAATATTGAAGAATCAAAATGAAACTGCGCTACCCTTGCTTGTTTGCGTTCATTTCTTGCCCGACACCATTACTCCAAACTCCTGGATGGAGATTTCTTTATTTACGTACTGCTGAAGGTTGTAATCTGTGATATGCCCGAGACGCAGAGCATCATCGATAGAGAACTTTTTCCCTGATTTTCTGTCGTGAAGAACTGAGGACTCTCCCTTGGGGCTCTTAACTGTAATCTCCTCCCAGTCACACTCCTGGCTCTGCAGGTTGACAAACATCTTCCAGTCGATCAGCCCTAGTTTGTAGGCCTCTTCAGGTCGCATCTCTTTGCCTGTATCTGGATCAATGACCACGATAGATCTACGGAGATGGCTCTCCCTCTGTTCCTTCTTCATTCTCACTGCTGTAAGGTTCTTTTGAAGCCTCTCGATTTCTTCATCCTTCTGTGTAGTTATGCGTCTGAGCTCTGCTAGTTCCCTCTGTAGTGAATCAAGCCTCAACTCCAGGTTCTTTCCATCCTCCCTTGGTGCTGACTCAGTGATAAGACGAGTCTCTTTGGTGGTGATCTCAATCTCAGAGCGAAGTTTGCGGATCTCATTCTGCAGTCTTTGGTTTTCTTGCTGCAGTCGGTTACTTTCATCACGGATGTAGTCCAGTTCTTTGTAAGATTTGGTGTTAGAGAACTCCATGTCAGAGAACCTGGTGGTCAGGGTGGTCAACTCCTGGTCAAGTTCTCGCCTTCTCCTTTTCTCCTCCTCCAGAGTCCTCTTTAGGTTCTCAATCTCATACTCGGCCTCTGGGTCCCTCTCAACTTGGATTTTCTCAGTGCGGACAACTCTTTCCTTCACATCCATTTTCTCCAGGGTGAGCTGCTGCTGGACGAGAGCATTCAGTTCTTTCTCGAGCAGAGTGCGTTTGTGCCTCTCTTCTTCCAGCTGAAGTTTGAGGATGGAGTGTTCCTTCTCCTGTTGGGGATCCTGCTGCAGGACTACCTTCTGTTTGACAGTCACTTTCTCACGGTTTTCTTTATCGCGGATCTCCAGCTCATGAAGTCTGACCCGAAGCCTTTGGATCTCCAATTCTGCATCGCGCCTTGCCCTGCGTTCACGCTCCAGTTCTTCCAGTTGCATGTCCAGGTCAGCCTTTTGTCTCTGCAGTTGGTAGAGCTCTGTTTTCAGCATCTCCTTTTGTTTCTGCTCATTGCTGATGTTTTGTGAGAAGGTCACACACTCTGAGCTGAGGACAACATCTTCTTCCATCTTGACCACTTCTTGATGAACAATTTTCTCACGGACCTGAGACAGATCCATTTTCCTTATTCTGATTTTCTCTTCTTGGGCTGACCGTTCTCTCTCAAGGTCAAGGCGTTTCCTCTGTTCATCAGCCAGTTTCCTTTTGAGAGTCTCAATTTCTTCCTTGGTCTTGGGGTCTTCTCTGTATTGCAGCACTTCATTGACCACTTCCTTAGTCTGCACTTGAGGTTTAGTGTCCCTCCATCTCTGAATCTCATCACGAAGTTGACGGATTTCCATCTCAGATTTCTCAATGTGGTGGGTTTTATCTACAATTTCAATGCGAAGTCTCTCCAGTTCTCTTTCAGTCTGCGGATCTGTCTTGTATTTGATGACTTCTTTGATGATCTCTTTGACCTCCACTTGAGGTCCTCTGTTCTTCAGCATGATCAGCTCATCGTGCAGGGATCTAAGTTGGAGCTCTGAATCTTTATAGCGCCTCTGGTGCTCTACAAGTTCAAGCCGGAGATTGGCAACTTCATTCTCAGCCTTGGGGTCAGGGCGGACGATCTCCCGCACCTTCTCCTGAATGACAACTTTGGACTTCTCCTCCTCTAGACTGGTAATTTTCCTATGAAGGTCAGCCTTTTCCCGCTGTGATGATCTTCGTTTGGCCTTCTCGTCTTCATACTGCCTTCTGAGGTTTTCTACCTCTCTTTCAAGGGCAACATCTTTCTCTACTTTTAGCACCTCCTTGATAGAGATCTTTTCCTCTGCCATTGCCTTCTCCTTCTCCATCCTTCTGAGCTTCTCCTGAAGAAATTGAAGTTCATCCTCTAGCTGCTTCCTGCCATCCATTTCCTTCTGCTTCCTGTCAAGGAGCACTCTGTACTCTGTCTCAAGTTGGGGATCATTCTGGACTTTGATCACTTCCTCTTCAGTGATCACCTCCTGTTCCCTGTTCTTCTCCTCAGCCAGGAGTGTCACCTGCTTTTGTATCTCAATCAGCTCAGTATCTTTCGTCATCTTATGCCTTCTTAGCTCATCCAGCTCCTCCCGAAGCCTGCGCATCTCCTCCTCCTGACCACGGTCTTTTTCTATACGCAAGACCTCCTTCACAGTGTATTGCTGTGCCCCTTCTTTGACCTCTGTCTCAAGGCCATGTAACTTCAACTTAAGTACCTCGAGGTCATTCTCCAAAACATGGGTAGTGCGGCGCTCCTCCGAGAGTTTCTGCTGGACCTTATGGACTTCCTCATCCAGCTGGGGGTCAGCGACCTTTTTGATCAGCTCCTTCTTGACAATTGTGTCCTGGGGCTTCTGTCCTTCAAGGACATAGATGTCAGTCTGGATAGTCTCAATTTCTTTCTCGAGTTGTTCCCTCCTTTGGATCTCATCATCCAGCTGCTTCTTGATTCTCCATGTCTCTTGTCCTGGGGCAGAAGCATTGACCGACTGGACATTTGTAGACTGGATGATAGTGGTGTCAGGTTGCTGTACAAAGGAAATCATTATTATAACATTGTTTTTTAATGTTATTATTATTGTTATTATTGATTACTGTTATGTTAAAATATTTTACCTGGTTGAGAAGACTCTGGGCAAACTCCAGATTCTGAAGCCTTTGCTTGCTCACAGCATTTACCTCAGTAAACTTAGCCTCAATAGCAGCTTCCTGTAAACATTGAAATAACATGTCATGGAAAGCACATGCAGTAAATCCTTAATCGGTGCTGCACAACTCAATCTAGTGCTTATTACCTGAAAACTGCAGATAAAACGCAAACATGCCCTGCAGGTCAGTTTAAATTTCCCTCGGCCAAGAATATTCAAGCTTTGCAGCTGACTAGAGAATACCCCCCAGATCTTCTGCAGACTTTGCAACCTGAGTTTTTTAAAGTTATATGTAACTTAAAAAAAAAATGTGTGACAGAGTCACCTGTTCAGATTACAAGGGAACTCACTCATTGCATACATGAAGATCAGCTTACTCGTCATGGGGACTACTGCTTGTCAAATCAGTCATACATTGTCCTCTCTATATCTGGGGGTGCTTTCTAATCACCGTGAGTATATCATGCTGATGTCATCTGGCTTTTCTTGATTTAAGCCTGAGACTTTAAATCTTTCTTAACAGAAAGGCTGTGCTACAACCTGGGAGTGTGGTGTTGGAAAGATGTGGTGTTTATCAGGCATGGTGGGAAATGTAGGAACCAGGGTTTCTGGTGGCATGATTTACACTAGGGACTAGAAGTCAGGGTATATCAGTCTCGATTGCTTTTGTTTATTCTTTATGGGAGTGCAATTCTAAATTGTTGGAGTACCTTTTTGCTGGCAATGGCTAATTTATGCTGAGAATGACCTGCAGTAGGTCAGCTGTGTTTTACATATATGTTAGGCACATGCCCTGAACTCCATTTGAAGGGACAGGTTATGAACAGGTTGTGTGTCTTTGCTGTGTACTTACAAGTACAGTCACTTACAGAAGGTATAATGTTTTGACTGAATTGACAGTGACATGCCACGATAGCTTGACTGTTGTGCCTCACCTCTGCCTTGACAACCAATGCAGGTGATTCTAGTCTGCTCCTCTTGTATGTCTGAGATACAACTCCATCGTCAAGGTCAAGGATAGATCTGAACTTCTCAGTTTCATTCTCATAGTCCTACAAAGAAGAATAGGTAAACCAATAATCAAACCTTCATCTTTTTTGTATTTCTGCAAATTAAAGGTTGTGTGTCGTGATAAAAGTCAATGTTGAACGTAGAATACTTACTCTGACAGCTTGTTGGTAAAGGTGAGCATTTTTGGAGACGTTGTTCAAGTCAGACTCCTTTCTTGCAAGATCAGAGAGCAAGTTCTGTAAGTGACAGAAAAGTTGCTATAAGCTTTTTTTCTCCAGCACCACTGACAGACAGAATATTCCTCTTTATCAGGAATATGCGGAGCATGAATATTAGTATGGTCTTGTTTCTGCTCATTAGTCTTACCCTCTGATTCTTCAGCTTGGTCTCCACTTGTCTCATGTCATCAGTTTCACGGGGCTCGTAGTTTGGGACACGAGACAACCAGCTGTTCAGATTTTCATAATCATTGCGGTAATTGTTGTACGCAATCTTTGCTCTCTGCAAGCTTTGAGACCTACAACACACAGCAAGAGAGATCATTGTGCAAATCTTATGTGAAGGTCTATGTGATATGTTTTTTTGTGTTTTTTTTCCCATAAGGTTTGATGCACAGATTTGTCCTTGTCCTGACCCTCTCACCTGGAGTCGAGCTGCTTGTTGAGGTTGTTGTAGCGCTTGTTGAGCTTCTGGACCTCTGTTTGCTGCCTCTCAATGTCTGGGCAGTGCTCTTGGAATTTGGTGGCCATGTTGTCACAGCTGCTTTTGGCCAAGTGAAGGTTCTGCTCTGTGTCAGTAATAAGTGACCTCTTGGACCTCAGGTCTGATGCAGCATCCTGCCGGATGAGCAAGAAAGACTCAGTCAATATATGCAGTAATATGTTCTTCAGGAAAATATAGTTTATACCTCAGATCCACCACCTAATAAAATTGTTGAATGTATGCAATAATTCCACTCATCTTTTACTGTGTATCTGGTGCGAAAGGCACTGTCTTTTCACTTGTATACACAAGGGACATGGCTAAATTAACTAGTGAGGGGGCCCTGGAGCAAAGGGGGAAGTGCAGGGTGGGAGTAAATGTAGTGGACCCTGAGCAGATCTCTGCCGACAGCATCTCCCAACCAGCCAGCCAAACCAGCTGGGTGGAATGTTTTCCAGATGTCTAGTTCCTAATGTTATGACGCCGCCATATTATCTGCCAGAGAGTTCACCAGTGTGCACATCACGAATTATATGATGTCATCAGCAGTCACATGACAAAATAACTGCATGGCATTTTTATTTTTCCGGTGCCCTCTTCTTGTTAACCTTTAGCGATAGAACCCCCCTACATAATTTGTGTTGTGGTGACTACAAACTTTATCTTGTTATACAACCTTGTTGTAAAATAATAAAATAATGAAATATTAATCTTGAATTTTG
Organism: Pagrus major; assembly: GCF_040436345.1. Classification (NCBI taxonomy): domain Eukaryota; kingdom Metazoa; phylum Chordata; class Actinopteri; order Spariformes; family Sparidae; genus Pagrus; species Pagrus major. The sequence goes on along the minus strand of NC_133237.1, from coordinate 2,114,000 downwards.
ACCCAGAATACAGCATTTACTATTATTCCCCTTTTTCAGTCAGCATGGGATGTGATTGTAATGTGTGCCAAAGAACAAAAGAGCCATCTTACTGCAAGTTCACGCTGTGTTTTCTCGAGTGACGAGATTTCAGCTGGAGCAACCTCCTCCCTGGCCAGCTTGTTCTCAAAGGTGGACAGAAAATTCTTTCCATTTTGGATGGAATTCTCCAGCTGGTTGGAATTCTTCAGTCTAAAACAAAGGTGAGTGCAGTTATAGGGTGAGCAGAAAAGCATTTTATTTAGCACATGTGATTTGTACACATTTAAAGCAATATAGAAACAGACAAACATGAGGAATATTACTCAAACAACAACCAAGTTGAGATAAATATCAAGTCCCGTACTTCTCCTGAGAGCACTGAAGAAGCTGCTCAACTTTGGTGTACTTGTTGTTGGCTCCATCCACCTTGCTGTGGAGCTGAGGAGCGCTGGCACAATTTGGGGTTGAGACCAAGAAGTTCTTTGCTTCTTGCACTTTAGATGACTTCTCTGGCTCGATCCTCCTGACAGCAGTAGCAATGTCCTGAAGGGAAATGTGTGGGTTGGTGAATTTTAAAATGCATAAATACTCACTCTAAAATGTTGGAGCTTAATTGGGAGATTGAGGAGTTGTGTGAAACAGCATGAAGACACAACAATAGAATGAAGTTGCAGTCATTACCCTCATATCCTGCATTCGGTCGGTGCTGTCCTGCAGTGGCCTGCTTTGCTCCAGTGGTGGGCGCACTCGAGAATAAATAGCCTTCTCCTGTTTGTCCAGGTCACTGATAACCTTATCCAGGCCGGCCATCAGCTGGCGGCACTGCTGCTCCTGCTTGTCTGTGGTCACACACAATCACACACAACATGATCAGCACCATCACTTGGCTTCATCTACTTACTGTGCAGTAAAACATGTCCACAAGGATTTCCACATATGATTTCCAATACAATCTTCAGACAAGAGTTTTGTTTTGTGTCAAATTATTGACAGATTTCATACATATCAGTCACAGCTGAATAGAAACACTTTAATAGTTTAGGTTGAAGCTGTAACACTCTATACAGTAAAAGGCAGAACGTTTTTTTTAATTATTATTATTGTTTATTAAGGAATACTTAAATGGATAATTAAATGGTTAATTAATACTGTGTAGTTCATCCAGTAACATTATTTGGATGGCCATTAAAAAGATGCAACTCATGTTTATAAACCTTTACAATTACTATGAAGTGTAATCAACTATTAATTTGCCATTTATTAATGATGGTTATTAAAAAGTTTTACCAAATCAAATTGTCAAATTACAGAAAACAAATAAAGCAAGTTGTTTGAGTGTGAAGACATGACAAGCTTCCTAAAATCTGCACACAGCAGAATGTGTACAGTGTCCTGTACCTGTAGCTGTGCCGGTCCCACTCGTCTTCTTCAGCTCATCGTAGCGTTTCTGCAGAATTCCCTTGCTGCTTGCCATTTTTTGCTTGATGGCTTTTTGCTGGCTGGCCATGCTGCAAGTACACAATATAGAAAAAGTTATTACTACTATAACTTCACAAGAATAAAATACAACTGAGTTTTTCATCCAGTGAATGTAGTTCTTGCATGCACATATGTACATGTCCGCACACACTCACTTGTCAGCGATGGCCACTGCCTCGGGGTCAGTGGGGGGGATCATGAAGCAGACGGCTGGAGCAGTGAATTTACGTCCATGCGCATCCTTCACGTCCCATTTGCTCCCATTGTTCCGGAGCAGAGTGTACCTCTCCCCACGCAAAATCTGCCCCTGCACACAATAAAACAATCACAGTCAAGACACAACACACACACAGCTTTCATCCAAACTTGGTTGAGAGATTAATAATCAAAGAGACACATAAATGATGTGATTCCATTTTAAAATTCAATGACGACTTCATAGTTTAAAACATAATAAGGAAATAGAATGATTCATTGGTAAATTTAGTTTAATTTAATTTAATTGAAAACCTGACATCAGTGAGGTCAAGAGATAACCTACACATGAAGAGCTTTGCTTCACAGGCTTTATAGTCCAAGTTCAGACTTCTTCAAATTCCCTGTGTTCTGATCCTCAGGGATTTGAAACAACATCCTCAAAGTCTTTGCCTTGGCTCTCTTCTGAAGGGATTTGAATACATTACACCACAAAATCCTTAAGTTACAGGCCTAGTATTTAGAAAAGGTAAAGCAAAGGGAAAGTGCTTAGTCATTCACTCTGATAGCAGGGAACATCCTGGGATTAGAGCACTGACAGCCAGTGACAGAGAAAAAATAACATAAAATAAAGATAAGATGAAAATGGGGTCACTGCCGAACAGAAAGACAAGTAGATGACAAAGACACAGGAAGTAGGACAGTTAGGAGAAAGTTTCATAAGAGGAAATCAGAAGTAGGAAAACAATTCTGTACCAGGAGTAAACCAGCTAAATCTCTTCTTCTTCCTCTACTGGTCTGAAAACAACTGAACTGTGCAATAGGGTCAACATGTGTTCAGCACTGGGACAGTACTTTCTCTGCTGAGTCCGAGATAGTTAAAACTCTCTGTGATGATAACCTATAATGTATTTTCATACAGACCAACTCACAATGTCACTTGATTTTAACTCCTGTGCTGTTGTAGTGAGATGTGATAACATCACTATTTTATGACTGTGAAATCATCTGACCAAATAAAGATATAGATTAATGACAACAGGTCTATGAAATAACTGGCTCTATTAATATTTCACAGAGGGATAGAGGTGACAAAAAAGTTGTCCCCTCAACTCGAGGGGACAAACTGCCAAGTCCCCAACCCTGTCTGGCCCATATGGTAGCATTTTTCAAAAGCTCCATTTTGTCCACACACAAGCCATCATGTGGTTGGCATTTTCAGGATTATCCACTCTGCAGACAGTCTTCCAAAAGCTCAGTTTGGGGTGTGAAGAATGCTGCAATATTAATTATTCTTCAGATTTTATCTAAATATAGGCTGATTTTAGCAAAATAAATAGGTCCAATAGGCAGAATATACCCTTTTGGCACATAATGTCCACTGGAGTGGACAGTTGTATTTTCAGTCACAGAAACAAGATTCACACGTTAAGAAATTCTGGTTTTACCTGTCTGGTTTTCTGAGAATAAAAGGATTGGAACACTTTTTATACTTGTGATTCATGGTGTCCACTGCAGTGAACATTTATGTAACACCTTCAAAATAATATATATTGAAAAAGAATATTGCCATGATTTTTCAATTAAGAGTAATAACAAATACTGAAACAAAATATTATTTTGGGATTTAGTTAAGTCCAGTTTACTTGCTTAAACTGTGTCTAACTGCTCTATGACTAAACCAAATCTTAGTTTGAACTAATCCTTATTGGTGCAACACCACATTATCATATGTTGGTCTACACTCCTTTACAAGAGTCAGTCTTTTGGGAAAACACTGAAGTCTCATACTTAGAAATAAAGTTGTGTTTTTTGAGGCTTAAAAATAATTTGGTTTCTCACATTTAAAAATGAACAACAAATGCCGAGTCACTCAAAAACTGTTTATATCAGCATTCATCAACACACTACTTACATCGTCTGTGTCATATTCACACAGAGCCTCCACTGGCAGCAGCTTCTGGGGGGTTTCTCGGCGGTACTTTAGAGGCACAACCTGCAGGCTGCGCTTCTGAAGAGCACTGACCCGTTCATCAAAGTGGTTCATGGCTTTGGCTTGGTCCTACATACACACACACACAAACACACAGAAAAATATATTTTCCAGTGTTGTAGAAGGAGTCAGTGGTTTGAGAGTTGGAGATGTATCCATGTACAGATAAAGGAAAACTCACATCTAACTCCCGGATCAGACCCTCCATCTGATACACATCTTTGAACTCTGGGTCGTACTTCTGGCTAACATCTTTCTCCAGCCGCTTCAGCAGGTCCTGAGTGTCACGAGCCTCCTTGTGGTACTGGATACACACACAGATACACACACAGACACTGATGAGCTCTACCTGTTTAAATGTGTGTTTGAGTGTGCAGTGTATGAGTGCTCAACTGTCGTGTGTGTCTCACCTTGTGGTACTCATCCATCTGTTTGAGATGGTTTTCCTCACAGATGAGCAGGTTCAAGTACTCCTTCCAGTCAGCGTGGACTGCCTCCATATGAGCCTGACAGACAATAATGTATGTGGGCATTAGTAAAACTGAAGTCAAGTAACATTTAAAGTACAATACATGCATTGACCAAAACTCTTCACACAGTCAGTGAAACAGCAGTGTACTTGGACCAAATTGTGAAACATTCTTCATTAATTTCACACAAAATGCATCGATGACCACATCTTCCAAATTCAGGAACTCTTTTCTCATTCATACTCCACATTTAAGACAGAACGATGGTAAATGTCATGCATTTAGCAGATTACTTTCAATGAAATGAAAAATAATCATTCCAAACACAGCTAACTGAAATTTCAGTTGAAAACCACCCAGGTGTCCTGTTATTAGTGTTTAGAGATGGAGAACTGGAACCCTCACAGTACTGTACAGTATGAGTGATTATTATATACATGTTGGGTTTTTGTAATTATCATTACAGTGCTGGATGGAAGTAAATTATTATATGTAAAGATATAGAAAAATAAAGGATATTGAAGTAATAGCTGCATTTCTGATTCATTCTTGTTACATAAACTTTACAATAGTCAAACGAGCGAAAAGTTGTTATTCCCATTCTCAAATGGAATACTCATATGCCTGTCATTAAAGTGAAAAAAATATTCTACAATAAAATGATTATTTGTGCTGACATTGTGGGCATCTTACCCACTGTGCCCACCCAAACCCCCTGACACAACACAGGGCAAACATCATTCAGTAAACGAATGGAGGAGAGTGTCAGCCTGGAATATAAGAACCATACTGACACATTCTGAGCTAAGTAATGTCAAAAATAGTTGATAGTGCAACCTGAAAAAATGGTAATATTCCAGTAATAGATGATGTCTCAACTATTATTGTTCATGGCTAGTCAACGACCACTGGATTACTTTGATACTCAGGGAAGTTATTTGGAGTGTCTTCTTTCTATGATTTCTAAGCAGATTTATGATCCGGTGACCATGATGGTGAGCAGCCAGTCTACAATAACTACCTATCTTTTCCTTATGTCCTCCTACCCCCCACCTCACCCAGTTAAGTACATGGATGATCGTTTACCGCAATGACATTCTTCCCTGGATGGTCAGAGGCAATCAGCTTCTCTCCGTCATCATTCAGCTTGGTGATGGTGGCCTCCTTGGACTCTAGACATTTGCTGATGAAGTTCTGTTGGGGTGAGACAGATGTGCTGAGTTAACTGGAAATCATGTTTGATTTACATGGTCGTGTCCATCTTTGTATGCATTGATTCAAAATGTATAGTGTGTGTGGCCATCCCCTCAGCTACCTCATACTGCCTCTGGCGAGCAGGGTAGCCCAGGTTGGTATCGCTCCAGTCATAGTTGAGCCTCTCCTCGGCCTGCTGGTCCATCCAGTACAGCTCATTGGTGCAGCGCTGCATGTAGTCCCGCAGGCTCAGCAGGTTGCGCTGCCGAGCGGTGGAAGTGGCCTATTCGAGGGAAAGAAAGAAAAACTTAAAACTATAACCAGAAGATTTTCAAACATGATGACAGGCAAGAACCAGTTTATAATATATAAACACACAAGGTATACACATACACCTGAGGGTTAAAGAGTGAATGTGTGTGTGTGGGTTTATTACCAGCAACTTGTTGTACTTCATCTGGAGGCCACTGACGTATTCCTGTAGAAACAGAGCAAACAGGGAGAGTGAGAACAAGCTAAACAAGACGAGGCTCATGTCAGTTATATATGACAGAGAAAACTTTTACTTATTGTACATCACTGCTAAATCCTGATCAAGTAATCTGGTCAACTCGACATTAAGAACATGCTCAAATCAGCATGACAGCACGATGATGTATATGTATATACATATTTATACATATATACATATATGTATACATGTCTTTCATTTGGTTGGTAATTGCAATTTTTTTTCAATATAAACAATATTAAAAGAAAATTTGAACAGTTGAAATATATCCAACTGAGCCAATAATTTAAATGAACTAATACAGTTTCACAATTATTACCACTCATGAAACTCAAACAGTTTTTGGTTTTTTGTTCTTACCTTGTCTCCACTGGTGGTGATGTGAGGGGCCAGAGCCTCTACCTCGCTGTGGAAGATGTTGTGTTCCTCCACCTCATTCTCCACAGACGGCAGGTCCTCTCCAAAGCCTTTATTGGTCAGGTTGGCCTGGGCAGGGAGACAAAACAATACGTCTTAGTCCACTCCACCATATGTTGATAGTTTGGACTTAACTTGGTCTGGCTGTAATTCACTTTGTCTATCATACTGTTGAACTGTTCACCTAAATATGAAATTAAATCTTCATAGCGTTACAGCTGAAGGCCTCCAGAATGAACAATATGCATCCCACATAGGTAAATAAATGTAATGCACTGCATTGTATCTCCTGTGTATGAATATGAACAAAGTATATTTTCCATTTTGGTATTTCCTTATCTTGATTATCTTTGGACCCGATGTATACTGAAGGGCTCCTATCACCCTGTATGTCTTCAGATTGAGCCAGTTGTTTATGTTTCATGTGGTCTAGCTTTCTTAAATAATTAAAGTTTCATTAACTGTGTGTTTCAGTCACTTTGGAGCAGAAGAACAAGCTGAACACTCAAGCTTAGACATATTATCACCTAATGTGTGAGCAAACAGTTGCCTATTTAAACATCTTGCGTAAACAGAGCAACATTTTTTTTTACACCCAGCAGATAAATGTCAGTCCAACATTCACTCTCCCTTTAGCTCCCTTTAGCTCGGTCTCCTCCAACTCCTGAGAAAAATATTTGTCTACTAACTATGTTAAACCACTACTCTGTCTACTGTTTGGTGCTTATCAGAGCATTTTCAGTGAAAACAGCTGCTGCCGGTAACACTGCTGAGAGGAGCTTCTGGGCTGAAAATTCAAAGCAATTAGCTAAAACAACCTAATTAGGGACAAACTGGGGCTCAAGACACAACCATGAACTGCAACACCCTCAGTTTGAGTTCAGCTGCCGGCATTCATTGTGTGCATCAAGTTCTCAAAAAATGTAATACAATCCATGTCAACACATTAGGAAAATACTAATATCAAGATGTATTCTGATACGGTTCCAAACCACACATCAACCAGCATCAACAACTTCTGAGTGTGATCTTTGTCAGGTCCACAGTTGCCCCCTGTGACATGATTCCTACCAGTTTATCATCCATCATGTTGCCCCAGTTGATGCTGGGCTTCCCCTCAGTGCGACTCAGGTGGTAGATATGGTCATGATCCTCTCTCAGCTTCACCACTCTGTCACGCAGCTGCTTCATGCTGAATACACACACACAAAAGACAATACAGAATGGTTAACAGTTAAAGGAACAGTTCACCCAAAAATGGCATTTCAGCCATCATCTGAGGCCTCTTGTGGATATAGTAGGTGAAATATTTTGTCACATAGCACAGTATAGCCTTTAAGCATTGGAAGAAGCCCAGGAGCAGGAGAGTACGACTCACTCTTGTTCTATCATCTCAGCCTGTGGATGCTGGAGGCGCTTAGCATCGACGGCGTCCTCATCCAGGCCAGTGAGCAGCTCCAGAGAGTTGAGGATTCGCTTGTTGGTGTCATCCTGATACAGTGTCGGCTTCCCCTCATTAATCTTACTCACATCCTGGAGAAAAAACACATTGGGGGTCAGCTGGATGGCTAATATTTAATGTCAAAGAAAACACAAACAGCAACTGAATAAACACACAAGGTGAACATTTTATGTCTGTTCTAAGTCTTTTCTCCTTTACAATATTGCTTAAAATATATTAAAATATATTGCTTTAAAGTCACAGTGATAATTAGAGTGTCGTCACTAATGTGATTCAGAGTGAAAAGGAATATGTAGGCAGGGTTTAGTTAAGAGAGGGAGTTCCTCAACTAAAAGCAGGTAGTCACATAAAAGCCATGTATCAGGTATGCATTTAAAAATGGCCAGGGGTGTGCTGCTAACATATAAAAAAAAGACCAGGGCAAAAAAACAAGGGTGGATAAATAATGTGCATGCCAACTAAGCATATTTTGCATTTCCATTACTTAGTTTGATAAATTCAGTATAAATGTTATTGTCTCTTTCAGTTACTGCAGGTTTGTGTGCGTTAACGTCTTAGCCAACTGTCTTGTGTAGTAAGGTACAAGTGCCACATGATGGCAGTAGCTGCATATGAAGTACGATTTTAATTTGAAATGGAGAAAAAAAACAGAGGACTTTGTTTGAACACATGTTCTTGTCAAACCAAGTGATTTCGAAAAAACTTTACTTGGAGACTAAAACACAACACAGAGCTTTAGAGAGATATCTGTTGCCCTCCACACACACTCCCCTCACCCATGTTGTTAGATCAGTTGGGAGAGCACAAGGGTTAAATGAATACAGTTGAAATCGGAACAAACAACTCTTTCTTGCTCTTGCTACAGTATGAAAGAATCCAATGAAAGACAGTTGCAGTGTGGGTAGTGTAGTCCAGTCTTTTTGGATTCTGACCCCTTCTAGACTGTTGTCTTTTTTTTTAAGTCTTCCAACTTATAACTTAAAAAAATACATTTCATCTCAACTATTCAACTATGAATATAGAAATCTTTGTTTCATTACACCAACCTGTTATAGTTTTAATCAGATTGAACTGATTGGAATGGGAGGAGTACTCTAAATATAAGGTACTCATGTTGCTATTTGCAAAGCTTCTTACTTGTAGGCTTATTAAAAATTTAAGAGATTAATTCATGTGTTAATCATTTTCTAACTCTTTGAACTCTGGTTGAACTCTGATCATTTATCATCTTGATGCAGAGGGTAGGTTCTGTGGGGTATGTAAAATCTCGAACCCAAAGATATTACGTATTTTTCCCAGAGGTAAAGTTAATATATCAGATTTTGAAAATTAATATAGCCGCGAACAACAATTTGCCATGTAAAGATATAGTGGAGTAATGGTGTCCTGAGTAGAAAGAGATGATGGGCGGGCCACTCGTGCATGTTAGCATTGGTGAGCAATTCTGGAGAGAATTGATTTGAGTTGAACAGTTGATTGTTAAGTTTCATAACCAGGTCTTTAAGTACTGGCACTTTAGGTAGGTGGCATCTGCATTTACATCCTGGGAATGAGATTCAACAATCAACAGTATTTTCCACACTTGCTTACTGCCCCTCTAAGTGGCAACATCTCTGTGTATTTGGAGATTGTCAGCATTAACAGATCTCTGAGGCCTTTGGAGACTGCTTTATCAGATTGTACCTTGTTGAGGTTCTGTTCGACGTCATAGATGTTCTTCTGCACTTTATCAGCATTCTTCTGCAGCTTCTCGATCAGAGCGGTCAGTTCTGTTGACGGAGCCCTGGAAGACAAATACAGAGAGGTGATTTTCCCATGTCCATTACCATTAGAGATAGCAGCCACGGCTGCTACATTTAAGGATATGAACACAATGATGTCAATGAAAATGTAATTCATTCAATTGGAGCTGTTGCTTAAATGGTCAGCTAGGACTTTTGTACGTTGTGTGCATTATGGAAAATTTAAAAATATCAACTGGTGCCACATACTCATACTGAAAAAAATATAATTAATTGATTTGTTGATCATCTGGCCAATTTTATTATAATTGTATAATTTTTGAATATCTTATAGACTAAAAAATCAATATTAATTTAAAAAAATTAATTACAATGTAATAATTGTAAGTTGCCTTGGACAAGTGTCTGCCCAATGAATGTATGGTTTTTCATCTTTGTATGTGTTGCAAGGTTTAAAAACAAAAATCATTAAACCCCAAATTATGATAGTGTTTGATGTCAAAACAACATATTACCTAAACTGAGGTTGGCAAAATACACAGATTCAACATTTAAGCGAACAAGTTTGAGGACTCTACTGATTGGGATCAAGGCCAAAAAACTTGATCAGGAAATCCCTAATATTCACAGACTAATTTCATCGGAGCAGTACTTTTAACTATACTGTGATATGTACTGTACTGTACTGTACTGTACTGATGTCTGTTTACAGTTACAGCTGTGAACTAGTTCTATGTCTAGTAATTACTTGATGAGTCATAACCTGCTTCTATTCAACATTTCCCCTGGGATCTTCATACCAGGATGATGACTCACAGTTTTTTTCCTGAGAATCATAATAAATGCCAGCATTGGATCTGACTGACTGGATGCAAATGAACACAAGTCAATATAATATGTATAACAATATATAACTGGAGACAGGATACTGATTTATATTAGACAGCTGAATTAAAGGAAACTCAACGAGCAGGTTTTTGCCTCATATCATGCAGCAGACACACCTCTTCCAATCACTGTGATAACTATCACTCACTGCAATGTGTGCCAAAGTGCATGTTCAAGTGCTCCTCTAAAGCACAGTATCACTCATAACGTACAGAGCGTATAGTGTTAATATGGAGCACTGGAACCAACTTTCTGTTAGATCTGCCTTTATTCTTTAACTGCCTCAGGAGTAGTTTGGCACCAGGGCCTGACTGACATCAACATTGCCCATTTCATTGGCTGATGTGTGTGTGTGTGTGTGTCTGTGGGCCGGTGACAGACGCAGAGCAAAAACACTCCATGTCTATCAACTCAAATCCACTATCCATCTCCTAACACACACACACACACACACACACACACACACACACACACACACACACACACGCTCATTTATACCTTTTCACCATCTGTACATAGGTCACATAACGTCTGCAGAATGCAAACTTTAATTTCAAAGCGCCTGCTGGATTTGATAAGGGTTATTTATGTCAGAACAAGTTTGAACTGGTATGTACTGTAGAGTTCTGCAGAAGCAGATTGCAGTTTGACTGTTGAAGCCTATCCTAATGAAAAAAACCCTGAGGGGGTTTTCTGTCATCTTAGAACACTCGCTCATGATAGCAAACATGTTGTTCTCTTCTCTCACTGCAGCCCTAAGTCCAACAGGTCCTTGTTTAAGCACAGTCCCTATATACTGCACGTCCCCTATATCCCATTTGGATTGCTACCAAAAGACTCAATGCATGAGGACAAAAAGAACATCAGCTGCTTGTTAAATACTAGGCATATGCACAGTTAGCAGTGTTATTTCCTTGCATGCTTTAATCAGATAAAGTAGAGAACATGTGTCAGAAAAGTCACGGCTTTCAAAGTTGAAATTCAGAACAGATGAAAACTGTCTGTGCCTTGGTGGAGTGTTTAGCAGTCCCACTGACTGTGATCAAAGTCAATAGATATTTATTACATTATTCAAAAGAGTTATTTGTGTTGATTCTCAGAAAAAAAATTTTTTAACTGTAATTCAAGCAACTGAAAGCAGTGCTACAATAATTCTACCTGCTCAACCATGTATTCTGTGCTCCAAACATGTTGTCAATGATTTCTAGGGAGGGCCACTGGCTTTACGTCAATGTTTTGAGTGTGGTTATGTTGATTCCGGGAAGGATCTGGCACTGGAGCGTTAGCTTGAGAAACACAACTCAGATGTTTCCATGGGGAGAGGGTCAAATTAGAACCAGAAAGTTTCAGCATGAAATCACAGAGGGTGTGGAGGGCTGCTGCTGTCAGTGGAGCCCTGCTCCATCTCAGCTGACTGCTCTCCATCCATATGTTGCTCACGATACATGGACAGATTATGAGACAATGGCCCCCAGGGCACAGACATTTAAAAAGGACCCCCGCCCCTCTTACATAATAGCAAAACCAACACATTGAAAATGACACAGCTGCATCAATAAGAGTCAGTTTTTGTCTCTGGTTAATTTTTTTTACACCTCTTTGTGGTCCTTATACGACTCTGGTGGTCCTTTTAACTGCTTGAGCCCCTGAGTCTGTGCATAGTAGGCTTTTTCAGTAATCCATCCATGTCTAGATAAGGAGAGAAGATATATTTCAAAGAGATTTGAAGTTAAAAACCTTGTGTTACCTTATGAGGCAGCTGGATTCGCATGATCATGAGCTCATGATGGATTTCATCTTGCTTATCTCTTAAAGCTATGCGCTTGTGGTCGACCACACGGGCATCAAACCAATCAGTGTCCTATGAGCGTGGGTGTACAGACGTGGTTTAGGTGTGACAACCAGCTGGAGAAGTGGATGATTCATTTGAAATCAACATTGACGGCTCCTCAAGAGGTTAGCATAGCTGCCATAGCATCGGTTATATCAGAACTGGAGAATATATTTCATTGACATTTTAAATTTAATTGAATTTCACTCTTCTCTCAACGAGCTTTGGTAAGAGTTTGAGTGACCAACTGGCTCCAATGGTGGTAGTGTTCTCTTCCTGTTGATCTGACTGTTTAAAGTTAGCCTGTGAAAGACAGCGATAGACAAATGGTCCGTCTAATCACCTGCCATCCAAGTATTTCTTTAAGTGTCTGCCATTTTCCAAACAGTTTCTAGCGGGACCTTTCCAAATGGTTCTGTGTAAAAAAACATCTGGCAAGTCAAATTATTGCAACAGGCCCAAACGAGCATTACACCTTATTACTGTTTGGATGCAAAGATAGGTACTAATCCCCAGCTCTGAGACTTTGGTGATCCGGCCATCTTCGGATCTCATGCTTCAACTTGAGGCTGTCATTAGACCGCCTCACACTGACAGTTTGCTGGAGATCACAGCGTTCTTGTTTATTTTTTTTTTACATGCACCAACTGAAACCTGAATATGAAGAGCAGCATGAAGAGAATGAACAGGGTGGAGCTGCATTATTCGGATTCCATCACTATCTGTTGGTGGTTATCAGGGTACAGATGTTTTTAAGCAGTCATTATAATAATGTCTTATCTTCCCTATGGCATCCTCATTGTTGCCTGATGAGTAGAAACCAATACAGATACAAAACTGCATATAAATCAGTGAACTTCTTTAACTAGGCATCTTAAAATAAATCTACTGCCGGTGCATGAATCCTATGGAGGAAGATAGTGGATTCCTTATCTCTTAATGGCAGGTGTGACAGTGGGAGGAACACACCTTACACTGGGGGATTACTATTTGAACACAAGATTAGTCTGTCTGTTGGTATTCAACGCCAAAGGTTGTTATTTTGTGGGCCCCTGACCCCCTAATGCCTGTTGAGTGACAGGGAGCATGATGTGCTCCACTGTGTTAAATGCAGGTTGAAGGTTTGACATTTGGTTGAAATGAAAATGAGCAGGCTAGAGATAATGATTTCATGAACCAACTTCAGCCTCACCATTACACTTTATCATTTCCAGGCTTGGTGCAGGAATATTGTGGGAGAGGCTGCAAGCAATTCCTCACACATTGTCTTTTAAAGGAGGGCAGCCCAATACTAATCCAACCAGTTACAGCAACTTTACTACACTGCCTATCAACCACACCCTCACTTGACTTAAAGCACACTTTGTGCACTCTAGTTTACAATTGTAATTTTATTTACATTTCTTGTTAAACGCAGTTCATGCGGACACCAGCTAATCCAAGTACATCACATCCTAATAAATAATTGACACCAGACACGTCAAACACCAGAAAGTTGATGTTTGATTGGCAAAAACAACCTTTAGTAGTTTAGTAGTTTGCATTTAGTTATTCCATGACAGGTTACACCTTGTTCTCTTGTTCAGAATACGCACCATACTCCATTTAAAAAATGACTAAATATAACTAACTTTGCCTGTCCGCAAATATAAACCATGATTTCTCTGAAACTTACGGTGTTTTCTGAATAAATGGGATGTGATGTTTAATTCGGGAAGTATGCAATTCACCTAGCATTAATTCATCACATTTAAATTTCATTTATTGAACATACTGTCCACAGTATTCTATCCATTACCACAGTGTATTTGGATGGAAGAAGTTCGTACAGAATCAATGATAAAAGATTAAGACAACATGCAGCTTTACTTATAATGTTACTCCTGAAGTAAAGACAAACGGAAGGATAAAGTCAGTACAGTAGAGTTCCGTATGATTTTAAACTCAGCTAAACCATATCCAGAAGACGCCACAGCTCGTAGTAAAAGAAAGAAAGTGTACTTACGTTGTTTTTGGCTGCGTTATAGCGGTGGACTTGCTCTTTTTCTTAAACATGGTGACATGTAAGTGGCTTCTGACAAGAAAAAACAATCCCTGCAGGACAGGTGAACCTCAGCTGTGTGTGAGTGTGTGTCCTCTGCTCGCTCCGGTGTGTGTGTCGTGTGTCAAGATTCCACACCGACTTTTCAATGTCAGAGCCTCCCCTTCACAGACACCGGAACAGCGCCACTGGGCTCATCATCCGGAACGTTCACTTTTTGTTTTCACGCCCAACCTGTGTACCTGCAGAGGACAGGCCCCGCCCCTCAGATAACCTCCCAGGCATTCACACACACATGCACGCACGCGCGCACGCGCGCACACGCACGCACAAACACATCCATTACATAAGTTCATGTAAATCCACATTATTTAGATAACCACTGCAGCTGAGAAACATGAAGCAGTGTTTAATATTCTGTCCTGATGGAGACAAACATGTGGTGTCACTGCAGCACACTGGACATTATCATGGCACAACAACTATGTAAAACAGGGTGTGACAGCAACTGTGTGTTCCTTCTCAGAGGAACAGTGTGTGTTTATGAAGTTATTTTTTTGTAATGCAACAGATTTATAGGTGGAGCTGTCGTTATAGACATGAAAACAGCCATTAAAAAGAGTACGGCATCATTCATAATAATTTAGTACAAATCAACTATTAAATCCATAGACCAACATGGACACACCCTTAGCAGTCTGTGTGTGTTTGCCCGTGCATGTGTGTGCGTGTGCATGTGCGTGTCGGTGTGCGGGTGGGTGAGTTGCTTTGTAGCTTGGGGGTGTGGCAGCAAGGACAACACTGGCTGAACCAGTCAGACTCGACAGTGTCCTCCTTCTATGTTAATACTGTCTGTGTGTGTGTGTGTGTGTGTGTGTGTGTGTGTGTGTGTGTGTGTGTGTGTGTGTGTGTGTGTCAGTGTAAGGTGTGTTACAGTGATACTACGACTCTCCGCAGAATTATCAGGTAAACCAACTGAATTAGAAAGAGAAAGAAAGGACATCAAAGTAGACACCAAACACCAGCAGAGACTTGATGACTCAGTTTGTATAAGCTGATGGAGCTCAAGCTCCTACAACCACTGGATCCTACATTTCCCATTATGTAGAGTTGTTTGAGGGTCTACCCTGGAGACATCATAAGGGCATCCCCCTTTTAGAACACCAGTCTCACAGCAGAAAAATGTCACTGGTCAATTAAATACATGCAAATGTTGACAGACTACTTTAAGAATACTTTATTCCAGCTGTTTACATCACGGTGGTTGAGAAGCATGTTCAAATGTTTGTTGCTGTAATTTTCCAAAGTCAGATCCCTCTTCCTAATATTGTCAACCACTGTGCAGTGTTTTGGCATTTGTAAAGCTTTCAAATACATGGAAATATACTAACGCTTTCAAACTTAACTAACTAACCTTTTATGGACTGTGTTTAATTATCTCGCTAGCAGTGTTGTACAGTACACAAATGTCATAAAATTAAAGATATGTGTTAAAGTATTACTTTGGTATAAGTGCAAATGACCAGTACAAATAGTAAAGTGGTAAAAGTCTTAAAGGGGCGCTTTGTAGTTTTGGAGAAGAAATTCAAACTCAGAATTTTAATATTTACAATATTATTGAGGTAATGATACAAACTCAGAAATATGTATGTTTACCATAAGTGAATAAACAAGCTGCTCTCAGAGGAAAATAAGGTCCAGAGCACTGTTTGAAGCCAGAAAGGTGGCAGGGTCCGCCACATATAAACAAAGTAAAACAATATAAACTGTGTTGCTCTTTAAGGTCAGTTTGTTTAGTCATGAAAACAAAAAGACTTTGATTATTTAGTTTGTTTAGACATAAAAAAAAATCAGCCAGTGAAGATCTCAGCAACGCCGAGACGCTCTTCTCATTAAAATGTCTTCCCCAAAAGTACATATTGCACCTTTTATTCTTGTTGCAGTATAAAGTTGTGTTCAAACTGACAGTAGCACTAAGTGATAGAACACAGCCCTTCAGTCCACTGACTGCACTAACAGCTGCGCTCCTGACGCAAAGAGCACCAGTAAACAACACAGGGTCATTCTGCAAAAAGATGCTTCACTTTTGCCCCAACAAAACTGTCATCAGGCAACCACAGATGTGCACATTCCTCATCAATTACTTTGTAACCTGAGCTGCATCAGATTTACCTCCCACATGTCAAAAAGATAAAATTGTTGCCAGTTACCCATGCAACACCACTCCTGCTTCTTCTTTGTTACTGTGGGAAAATCAAAGCTCTTCAAGTATTAGCAAGAATTCTGTAACAATATGCATGTCTTGTTGCCAAGCATCACTTTTTTAAAAATCTTTTTATTATTTATACTCCTGGGTTAGTTCATCTTCTGACTCACTACCACTATTTTTTTGGAACTCATCAGGGCCTTCAAGTTTAGGTTTGCCCTAATTTAAAAAAAAGGTTTTCTAAACTTTCAACATCTGTGCAAATGCTGTACTCCATTGGTCCAACAAAGCCTTGGAAAGCAAGTCACATTGTAAATGAAAGGGTCAGCTCAATCATCTTTTCAGGATTCTACTCCATGTGTCTATTTGTGCACTCAGAGTACATAATTCTATATCAGACTACCAGCTCTGTGAAGGCACCTCTGAGTGTAATTTGTAACAAATACGTTTCCCATTTATGAAAACATATACTGTACATGTTTTTGTGATACAGAAAAATACTGATGTATTACTAAAGCAATGTATCAAAAAAAAAGTATAAACTTCAGTGCAGTGTGTCAGTGTCTGATATGACCTTCAAAACTTGACTTCCAGGTTACTACTACTACTGCATTTATGAACTAGGAAGTTGGAATTAAAGTCTTGGCAGATTTAGCTGGAAGGACACTAGGGTCTGTTGTGAACAAGGTTAAATATGTAAAGATCTTGGATATTACACTTACTCACAACTTCACCATGTATGTGTCTCTCCTATATTAAATAACGCTTCAGGGATTTGGGGTTTTAAAGAACGTAAAATAGCAGACTATACAGCATAAAACTGCACGCTGTTTCTCAGGTGTTCATAAATTTGCCCCCTCTGTGGCTGTTCAGGGTGATACGGGCTGGATTCATGGTTCAATAAGCCGAAAATGTGAAATGATAAGATTGTGGAATCGTTTGCTTGATATGTCAGTAAACAGGGTCAATAAGAAGGTTTTTCAGTTGGGTGAATTGCATAATTCTCAATGGGTTACAGAGACTCGTAGGCTGTTGAGGAAGCTGAGTTACAGTAACAGTTTATTTTGTAACATTAGCATAATTAGAGGAAAGTTTCTTGCTAGGTTTTAAGAAAAATGGCTCAATGATATTTTGTTTAAACCAAAGTTACAGACATTTATTCAAATCAAGCATTTGTATGGCACTGAACAGTATGTTACAGCCAACTTATCAAGGAGTCAGAGGTCTGTGGTTGCACAGCTGAGAACAGAATTCCTTCCGTCTGGCCCTTGAAGTTCACATATTTAAAAATATCCAGTTGGACAACAGATTGTGTGAATTATTTGTGTATCTGTAGCAACACATCTAAACTTCTGCAGCCTAAAGTGTTGTTCTGCAGGAGGGTTTTGATTGTTGCTGTTGACCTGTGTGAGCACAAGAAATTTTAGTCCTTTTGTGATTTAAAGCTTTCTAAGGACAGTCTGGAGTGAAGTGCTCTCCAGACATGGTCATTCTTTCTTTCCCTCTGGTGGAATGAAGCAGTGTCATTCAACATCTGGGCTGACGGCCATGACCTCTCAACCATGGGAGGAAAGGCTGATATTAACTGGAAGGAAGAGCTGAAATAACAAGTCAAGTGTGTGATCACAAACAATAGTGTGTGTGTGTGTGTGTGTGTGTGTGTGTGTGTGTGTGTGTGTGTGTGTGTGTGTGTTTCCATGTTCCCATGTCTAGTTTCAACAGTATGGTGCTGACTGAGTTCTATCTCCTCCATGGCTCATTGCAGGAAAACAGCAAAACCCTTCTGCAGGTGCCAAATGGGAATAGTACTAAAGAAGGATGTTTTTATCAGTGAACTACAGAGAGACTTGGCTTGGGGAAAGAGCTTTACAAGAGCCTTGAAATACAGCGAAAAACATTTTTTTTGGATTGCGTTTAAAGACAATAAAACAAATCAAACATTAACAAATAAATTGTTAATGTTCATCGAAATTGCATTTAAAAGACAATTAAACCAAAAGCAAGCAAAGAAATAGTTATCTAGGATTTTATTTCAATCAGCATATGAGCTTCATAAAAACTGTTTAGCTGATTCAGCAGGTAGAGCTTTAAGAGGAATCATTGGTAAAGGTAAAAATCTGAATGACATGAGTTTTCAAACATACTCCAGTTACCTGGAAAAATCATGGGAGATGAGGAAAAAGCTCTTTATCAAGGAAAGACAGGCAGAGGAGTGACAACTTTGTGGAATACATTTCTCAGTGATGGTCCATGTGGCTTTGCTCATATCCAGCTGAAGGACAATAACATCTGCCAAATTAATTACATTTGCAAGGCAATGCCTCGTACATGGATTCTAATTAGGTCATGAGGGTGTAGTGGCATCATTTGGAAATAGATGACATTCCCAAAGACATTCTGAGGTAGTTCAAAGAGTGAATATATCACATCTGAGACAAACAGCAAGAAACAGCAGAGATCAACCAGAGGAACAAAGAGTGCACACACGGGTTAGACTGAAATAATGTCAGATCCTAATGAATGGACAGTTTTGTTGTGTTAAGGGTTTATCTTACCAACCTATCTCATGTCATGTCATCTGAGGCAAACAGTGATATCATGCAGAGGTAACAACAACCGAATCTCCACTACATTCCTCCACTGATACGCAGGTGAGGGTCAGTGGATTTGATGGATCAATGAAGGCTACAGTCCGCTCTCTGCTTAAATATTAACATCAGGCCAAACCCTTCCTGCAAACATACCTGAGGCTCAAAACATAACCTGAAACTACATCTGTCAGTGGATTACAACACTCTGACTAGTGGGTTGATGTATTAATGTGTCCACTTTACATCAGAGTTTAACCAATATATCAGATTTTAGGTAGAAAAAAGATTAAGGTGAAATGCACAGACTTGACCAATGTCAGGGCCTTTGGTGTTTGTGGCCCTAGTTGTTGCAGTGTGTCACTAGTTGTCACTAGTCGGCCCTTGCCGGTAGATTTTTGTCCCTATTTCAGCGTGTAGAATCGCCCGTTGTTGCTAGAAATCACTCTGATTTGCTGTTTAGCAAAGAGAGGAGAAATGGTAATAGAAAGGGGACGCTCCTTCAGCCTGTCGCTATAGTGTCTGTGATTTCACACATTTGCTGCCTCTGCCTCTTTGTCGGTCACTTGCAAAATTTTATCAGACATGTTCTTGAGTAGCATGTATCATAACAACGGTTTGTATATCCACAGGCCCGAGCCATACGGTTTTCCCTTTTTGTATGACGAATACAGACTACCACCACCTGGTGGTATGGAGAGTTATTACCTCTCGCACAGGCACAGAACATTGGCTGTTTCCTTCGTGATGAGTTCAAGTTCAGTTTCTTGGCCGAGATACATTAGACGTGAAGTGACATTACACACATTATACAGACTGACATTATACAATTTTGTAAGCTGAATAGCACTCCTCATAACAAATGAACTGATCTATAACCTTTCCTTTAATTAGGCCAAGTCAAAGATTAAGAGTGTGTTAATGGAGTTTGATTATGGGGCAGAGCTTGTCTTTAAAAGTGACGTGTGGTTCTTCAGGGAGTGCTAATGAGGCAGCGGTGGTCTGTGTTTCTGATGACGGGTTAAAGCCTTCCAGCAGGGTGTTGTCTGGGAGGCTGATCCAGGTACTGTACCATGACTCAAGTGTCTGGTTGGACTGTTGAACTGGTATGACAACATTCTGATCATAAGCACAAGCGTCAGGAGAGGCCAATACAATGCCTAGGCTTATGATAACACTAATGAAGTTTAATACTTCAACATGAGTTCAACTACTGTGACTTTAATTTGCTACAAAGCAGGAGGGAGGGGGGCAGCCTGAGTGACAACAGTCTCATGTCAGCAGATTTATAGCTGCTCAAGTTTCCTGCATCACTAACAGATCTGAGGTGTTGCTCTGCTCTTAAACCTGACCTGTGACCTCTGTCAAGTCAAGTAAAAAAAAAAAGACTTCTTACAACACATATTCACCCTCACATGCTTACATGGTTGGCCATAGGGAGAGCAGAACAGTCAGGACATTGCATTCCAACCTAACTTCCTCCTGCCACCCCAGGCATGCTGACTCCTGGAGTCTGTCCAGTTCCTTTCCACAGGCAGGCTAGGAAATTTAGGCCCAATCTCATGTCCAGCTTTTAGACCTAATGCTGCCTTCCCCCTCAGAACAGAGATACAGGAATTAGTGGTTAAAAGTTTCCATTTGTCGACGATGATGTTTACTTTGGTGATTTCTATTGCATTACTGGTGTCACCCTGTTATCACAATGTTATTTACCATTTATCTGATGTAGATAGAAAAGCATGGACAGTTGTAATTCACTCACAACTTTACACTATCAATCAAGTCGTCAAACAAAAAAGAACACTGCTTCGTTACCTGGACACTAGTGGCTATTTATAGGCCAACAGTAG
Source organism: Pagrus major (assembly GCF_040436345.1). Classification (NCBI taxonomy): domain Eukaryota; kingdom Metazoa; phylum Chordata; class Actinopteri; order Spariformes; family Sparidae; genus Pagrus; species Pagrus major. The sequence goes on along the minus strand of NC_133237.1, from coordinate 2,093,112 downwards.
CAACCAGTGCTCGTACCCTGTCAGTATGTACTGATAGTAGAGGAGCAGTACCAAGTGCAGCACCGTCACTGTATGCACAAATCAGCAAAAAACAATGCAACAATAGCTGGCTACTTAGTTGGATTACAGTTTGAGCATCACAAACACTGCAAGATTACTAATTACACTGTCATCAAGAAAAAATGTGGAAAGTCTCAAAAAGCTGCATAGTTAAATTAATGAATCCCCATTCTAGTTAGCTGGGCACTGAACTGGAAGTTAGCCGTCTTGGTTGGCGGAAGTCTGTAGTGGCCCGCTCTATGGGCCACACAACACAGAAGATCCGGATACTGTCATACCCGGGAAGTCAAGCTTTTTTGGCATCAAAGTGCAACTGAGCAACTTTCATAGGAATGAACGCGGCTCTGTCTCCAATACTGTGTCCAGATTTGAATGAAACGTTCTTGACTGGTACCAATGAGGCTCTGGGTGGTTTTCAGTCACCTGCTGACCTTCCTGTCCTGGGCTGTGCACAAATCATGGCAGTTTGTGATGTTTCCAGTCAGGATGCTTTCTAATGCTCCTCTGTAAAAGTTGACAAAAAGTTGCCACTGAAATTTACTTTCTTTTCCTTCCAGTTGTGCTTGGTTATTCTGCTGGTAGGGTTAGGGTTATTCTGCTGCTCAAAAGAAAAGCACATTTGGCCATTGTAGTTGTCTTTTTTCAATATTTGTCTTTTAATTTTTATGATTTTTATCCAATTAAATGCTAAGCACATGCATATGAATATAGATAGAGCTACAGTAAGTCAGTGAGCTATAGCTCAAAATGTTCCACACCTTGAGAGCGTATACTAGAATCAACATCACACTGACCACAGTATTTGTTTTCAGGAATTGAAAGGAAAATCCGAAAGCACAGGTACAGGTAAACAAATAGTAGAAGTAGTGTAGCAGTAGAAGCACTGCAGATAAAGCAGTGCAAAACATGTGCCGAGTCACCTGCCCTTGAGTTATCTCTGGCAGGGTTAAAAGCTGGATCACTTCCACATACTGGACACAAAACACACTGCTCCCCTGAATCTGAGCCTTTTTAATCAGCTTTCTGACTTAGCTTTTCCCATATCCCCTTTGTGTGCATTGTATGTGTGTGACATGTCACTTTGACCATTAGCAAAGTGAGCTTGCATGAGCTTTCTTGCAAAAGCTATGTGTCCTTAGCAACCTAGCCAGGTGGATGACACGCTGAAAATGTGGACAAGTGTTAATGCTGCAGTGATACTATGCGGATGAATGTGTGCAGGTATGACATGAAGAAAACAGATATGCATTCATAGCTTTGTTTGGCCGTAGCCCACATTCCCCAGGGAGGTGTGACTTTGGTAGCTTTAAGGTGTGTCTGGCTGTCATCAGAGTTTTATTACCTGGAGGAGGTGGGTGCACTACAGGTATGACAAGTATGCAACATGAAGCTTTAGAAACATAGTTGCTGGGGGTGGTGCCATTAGTGGTGGAGTCCTTAAGGTGACAACAACTATTTAGTAGTGAACCATAACTCTTTAGGAGAGCAAGTATGTGTTCTAGTTATATTGCTCTGTCATACTCAACATTTTTTAATGCTGACTTTCCCTTAGTTTACCTCCTTGAGTAGTGTTAAAGATAGGGGAAAATATTTGACACCTACACAGGTAACAAAATTAGCTTGACATGTTTGGTGTCATTGGAAAAAGTTAGATCTTGAAAAAAAAACTCTGTTGGTTCGAACACTCTTTTGCACATCATATTAGACTGGCAAGGCTGAAGAGATTATCCCCATTGAGACTACTCAGTGACCGAAGTAAATTTTTCTTTGTCCAAACTGCACTACATCAAACCAGCAGATTTGGTGGATTGATACCACAAGTGTGAGGGAAAATACAAACAGTGAATTCACAGGGCGCGGATGTCATTCCAGATTCACATCGCAGCTCAGGTGTGGCAAACACAGAGTTCACTCTGTATCATAGACTGAACTGAGAAAGCAGCAGAATAAAAACATGTTGGTGCAGTCACTGCCGTTTTGGTCATTTGATAATCAGAACCAGATGGTAGGAAAGGGCATCCTTGGTTTCTCAATATTTATTATCAAGGTTAATTTAATTGTCATTTTACAACACAGGGTTATACCAAAATTGCAAGCTGTAGTCTCTTAATTTACACATCATTTTTTTTATAGCAGTTTATGGTGCAATGTTGATGATGAGTTCAGGAGTCTCACAGCCTGAGGAAAGAAGCTGCTCTGTGGTCTGGTGGTATTGCAGTGGATACTTCTGTATCTTTTGCCAGACAGCAGCAGATTCCTTTTTTTTTTTTACCGTTATGAAGAAAATATTTAATGAACGTTTCTGCAGAGTCGCATGTTGGTACTAAATGTAATTGCAAAACATTCAAAGAAATGTAAATCATGCTTCAGTTGCCACAATATCTAGTTGTAGCAACTGAGGCATGATGGATATTTAGTGTTTCTTTATGTCCAGGTGAAAAAGATATATACTTTTCAATTTACTCATCATATTTTAATTGTGCTATACTAAGTGCTTAATAAATGTGTTATTTTGGAACAATTTATAGTTTATTGCGCTTTAAGAACTGCTTAAGTTCAACATTAATGTAATTGCAGATGTCTTATTGTACTTAGTTGTGTTAAGAAGGTACAACTTTAAGAACATGTAGTGTAATTCAAATGCATTAATTTAAATTACATTTAAAATACCCTTTCTGTCATATTTGAGTTTAGTACAAGTACATTACTAATAATATTATGTATTGTGTTTCGGCTACTCAAAGCACATGGTTAAGCTTAGGCAAAGATGTCATCCATGTTAAATACTGAAAGTCAACATTGACAAGACAAGACAGGATGTGTAATTCAGTATTTAAGCAAAACATGTTACACTAATAAATGTAATTTGTAGCAGACAGAGAAATTAAACACTACACCTAGAAATGACCAGAATAACTGGGAAATTGTCTCTGGAATGACATATGGCTGCCAAGTTTTAAAAATGTAGTTTGTGAACTGAGTCTTTAAGGCAGCAGTTTCTCTGAGCTATTTGTGGTTGAATGGTTTCACCACCTTTGTAGCAGGTGAAGGGTGTGTGCAGCTACAGCATCCCAATGACAGGAGTGTCCCACTCTTCAGGTTTAAGACAAACACATTTCTACAAAGAACACATTCCACACACAGATGTATGCTGGCACTCATACAAACAAACACTCACACAGACGCTCTTCTCAAAATGATGCCAAACCCATTACTGCTTAGCATTACTAGAATAGTCTGTTGGCATCAGGGCAGCACCACCCTGAGGTGAGGACACATTTATCAGTAAAACAGCTTACAACGTCAATAAACAATATCTTCTGCAGACAATGAGAAGTATCTTATATGCAGACGGCCTGATGAATCTGATGTTATCTCTCTTAGTGTCAAAAAATTATTTGACAAAGCAATACTTAATGTACATTACTAAAAAGTACTGTGTATTTATCAAAAGCTGTGGTGTCTCCCTACAATATCTGTGTGCTTGAATACCAGCTGTTCTAAAAAGTGAACAATTTTCTATTTTTGCCTTTAGCTTCTGTGTAACGTAACTTTTAAAACAGCGTCCAGGAAATGAGGAGGAACCTGTGCAGCACTTAGCTGTCTTACAGTGGTGGCAAACTACAAGTGAATGTGAAAACCTAAATGCACTATTGACAACACATTACTTCAGGAAAAGTGCCCCATCATTTTTTAATAATTTATTGCAATATTTCCTTATCTGTTCCGTATCTTCCATACAAATTATTTACTCAAGTCCACTGCACATTTTTTATGCTTTTTATACAATTAAATTAATAAATAACAAATATAACTAAGACACCGGCTCAGAAAAACTAAAAGATGACGAGAGAGGGAAAAGAAGAATGATGTAGGGTGAATGGGGTCATTGGGTTTGGGGATGGGAGGGGAGGGGAATACCTGCTTATTACTTGTTTTGGGCTAAACCAAAATGACAAGTCAATCTGTAGAGTCTATCTTCAGGGTAAGTCTTGTTCCATTTTTTTGATTGATCTCTGATTTTAAAAGTAAATTTTACCATGCCTAAAATTTGTTCTATCACTAATATCCATGAGTTCAAATTTGGTGAATTTGGCTGTTTCCATATCCTTGTAACCTGCTTCACGGCAGCACCCCTACAATATGTTGAAGACACCAATTGTATTGTTTCCAGTAGACTGATACCCAACATATTTTCCAGTTTGAAAGGTACTTTTAGGTCAAAAATATATTTTAGAGTTTCTCAACATCTTTGCAAGATTGTTTCAGAGTTGGACACCTGTTGGACAATTGCTAATTGTTTCCCACATCCACTTCAGCAGTCAGTTCCCGCTAAGGGGTTGCATTGCATTGTTTCATGGGGAAACTTCTCACCTGTAGATACTAAAAAAAAGCTCAGATTTGGATGCTATCAATTAAAATGAGTTTATTGAATGATTTGTGAGTAATTGAGAGAACGTTACTAAAGCCTTGCTAGCCCAAAAATCTAGAATTTTATCAGAACTATTTGTAGTGAAGTCAGGATCATGCACTTTTTAAGGTTTTGCATATACTCTTTAGTTCATGAACGTATTTGAAACACATTGGCTCTGCCTGTTTTTTCTTATGCTGGTTCCATGCTGTTTTCCTTAGAAATGGCAATGTCCCAATCAATAGTATTGCCGTTTCTTTTTTTACATTGATCCATTTAGTCTCCTTTTTTGCTTTCATCCATTTCATTATTGCAAGGATTTGTGTAGCGTAAAAGTAATTTAGTAAATTCTGAATACCTAACCCTCCTTCATCCTGTCAAGTTTGATTCTCTGTCCTCTGTTATTCCAAATAAAATTTGTAATCATTTTATTTCATGTGCTAAAGTATGATCCTGTCATTGATACTTGGTACTTAAAATAGAAATAAAAATTGAGGGAGTATCAATCATTGTAATCATTTCTACTCTGCTTAGTATTCCATCCTTCATTAATCTCCATCTATTGGAGATAGATGGAGATTAATGTCACTTCATAAAGAAAAGGCTTTGGCCAAGATGTTCACCACACGAACAGTCCTGCTGCTCCAAATTCTCACTATAGCACCATATTACTCTCTATATATACATTGTTGGTGTGGAAAAGTTGGTGTACCGACGTCATAAATGAAGCGTCATGTCTCATTGTCACTCAACCTTCCACTGAAGAGTTGAAAACATCAGATCTGTGTGGAGCGATGAGGAGACTGTTACCTTCCTCTCGTATGAAACAAACAGAAATATCATATTGACTTTTTAACTACTGTATATCATCTGCTGTGTCCGATTTGTCTGCAACACTTTAATGGCACCCAACTTCTAATATTCACATAATTGTCATGAATAGACTGCATCTTTCATTCTCTGGGAACCTGGGACAAATTTACACTGCATATGGATGGAAACCTGACCATATAAAGGTGTGTCTGTACACACACACACAGACACACACGCACACAAACACACCAGCTTTGCTAATCATGAGCTGCAAAAGCTGGTGTGTTTGTGTGCGTGTGTGTCTGTGTGTGTGTGTACAGATACACCTTTATATAGTCCAAAGTCCACTCTAAGACACACTATCAGGACATGATTTAAAATAACCCTTACCTTGCTGAGAATAGTGCATGCCTCTGATAGACTGCATAATATCAGTTTTTAATGTAAAATACAATTCTAACAAAATACATATAATCTATGAAAAATAATCTGTATCAAGATTCAGGGAGAATGCAAAACAATCTCTGTAGTTACATGATATGGTAGAGTGTGCGTGTGTGTGTGTGTGTGTGTGTGTGTGTGTGTGTGTGAGGAAGCCCTGGGACCAGCAAAAGCTAAATCTCCCAAAACCCAAGCAAAGCCCCTCTGAGAGGAAACTGCTGCTCTGTCTGTCCGGACTGTAAGCCATACAGAGCCATCCCTGGTTAGAGTGTGTGGCCAAACCAACAGCACACACAAACACACACACACACACACACACACACACACACACACACACACACACACACACACACACACACACACACACACACACACACACACACACACACACACACACGCTGATTTAGGGGTGTTATGTGCCAGATTATTTCATACTGCCTTCATCTACATATTTACTAGATTCAAGAGAGATCCTCCTTAGTTGCAGCAAGAGACCAGACAAGCATATTTAGCTAAATGTTGAGCTATTCCTCTAAGCAAGTCTTGCTGTAAATCTGACATACAGTATATAGTATATAACATTAAAATGCAATAAGGTCATGGGAAGGAGGATTATCTCCAAATTCTTAAAAACCTAAAATCATCAGCAGAAGATTGAGTCTTGGGTGCAGTTGGGTGTTCCAACAGGACAATGATCCCAAACACACATCAAAAGTGGTCAAGGAATGGATCAATCAGGCTAGAACTGAGGTTTTGGAATGGTCTTCCCAAAGTCCAAACTTGAACCTCATTGAGTCCTTAATTGAACTTCACTGATTCTGTCAAGAAGATTGTAGGAGTGGTTACAGATTAAGCCAGAGGACTACCAGATGCTTGTGGATCGCTATCAAAAGCACCTAATTGAGATGTAAATGGCCAAGAGACATTTAACCAAATATTAGAATTACTGTATGTATATTTTTGATCCAGCAGATTTGGTCACATTTTCAAAATACCTCTAATAAATGCATTACTGAACGAAACTTCATGAATGTTTGGTGTGACAAAGTAGTTTGTGTTCCACTCATTCCATCACAGAAACATGACAGCTGTAGAAATCATTGGAACTGAAGACTGACATGATATACATGTTCTTTATGTGGATGTAAACTTTTCTCCACGCCTGTACACTGGCATTGTGTGGTAAAAGTTGATATATTGGCCTGTTTTGGCGCTGCAGGAAAATCTCATAGGGTTTCCAATAGAGAAGTCTTCATCATCTGGGGAGCAGAAATGAACTCAGGATACTTACAAGGACCTAATACTTGTGGATACTTGTGGAAATGTGTTTTCTGGACAGACTCTGGTGGAGCTTTTAGCAGCTAAAGAGACGGGCATTTTTCCCAGGAAACCAATTCGGAACTTAAAGAGAGTTAGTATTGGATTTGGATTCATCAGGTGGACACAAACTCCATCTGAAAGGTGGTGCTGCTCTGTGTCTGCTGGGTGTGTAAATATGCAGCTGTTTGCTAATGCACCATCCTAACTCCTCCATAGGGGGATAATACTGTATGTGTACTAGTTTGTCATATGTTGTGCTTTTAGCTCGTTCTGTCAAACAATGTTAAAACAATGGTGAATGGTCAAATTCTTCTTATAACTGACTGTACTTAACGATCATCACAGTTTACTGTATAATCATAATCTTTATCAATTAAATCAATTAATAACTAAAACAGGACTTAAGTTGTTATAAAACAAATTATTTTAATTACTGTTAACTAATGTATCTGTTCCATTTGTCAGAACCAGTTGGTACACTATGCTTACAATGGACTCCTCTGTTGGAGAGTTTGGTGTTGTCACTTATTGACTTTTTTCCTTCTTGATCTTGGAGATCAAACCAGCCACCTTCCACTCAGTCAGATGACTGTGTGCTGCATAAACTGAGAATTCCATCACATTCCTACACCTCTCATCCCTCTGTACACTTGAAACCTGACAGTGACTGAGCTGAAAGAACCACACCTCCAACTGGTATGTCATGTGAGCAGTGTGTGTGTGTGTGTGTGTGTGTGTGTGTGTATGTGTGTGTGTGTGAGCGCGCATATGCTGTTGCATACTCACACCTACTTGTGAACCTGCTTGGCCGGATCTACACTTTTTTCTAGTGATAACTTGTGTCTGGCAGTCACTCAGGGATGAGAGGACACACATATTTATCAAGTAAACTTAAGTACAGTCAAAGTACATTTATACTTTATGTAGTAAGTACACAAACATCAATGTAAATGGGACTAGTTTATGAAAGTGTACTTTTGAGTATATTTTAAGTGTAAGATTAGTAAACTTTGAGTAAACCATTAGTTTACATCTGAATTTTATTTTGTGCTACAACTATACTGTGAACTATACTATAGGTGAACTTATAGGTATTTCTCAAATACTTCTACTTTTAGTTAATGAAAGTATACTTTCAGTATTCTTTAGGGGTTAGAGTAGTAAACTCTACAGTACACAACTACTTGAGATAGGACAGCTAGGAGAGTCAGACAGGAAAGGGGGGAGAGAGATGAGAAGACCTACAGCAAAGGGGCAAAAGCTAGACTCAAACCCAATCTGATGCTGAGGGAGCTTTCATACATGGGGCACATACTCTACCCGTTGAGCCATCAGGGCGTCCCCCACATTCCATTTTGTACTGCAACTATAATGTGAACTAATACGTATACTCTTCATTTACTGGTTATATACTTCTGGCCCATATTTTTAGTTTATTAAAGTACACCTTAAAAGGTTCTGACCAAACAAAACACACAGGGAAACATTAGGTTTCAGGGACACAGCCATGGCCGTAACATACTACTTACTACATACTGTAAGAGTTTTACACTGCAAGTATACTTTAAGTTTTCTTTAAGTAACATATACTTTTAGCCAACTATATATATACATTATTTTTGTACTTAAAAGTATACTACTAGATAACTATTTAGGTATTACTTCTTTAACTGTACTAAGTACCCTTGAAGTTAACTCATATATACAGTGCCAGTGGACTACATATATACACATAGAGAATTCACATGACATACTCACAATTAAGAGCGTATTTGTTTTTTTATAAATCAAAAACTTCAAACAAATATTGTATTTGATGCCAAAATATGAGAACATAACAATGACAAGGTAAATCGATATTCCAGTTCAAAAGAAAAACAATAAAGCACTCAGTACATTAGACTTTACGGTTAGAAACTTACTAGGCAAGAACAGTTAAGTATACAGTTCTTTTCTTAAGTATACTTCAATCAAAAGATTGTAAATACAAGTGCAAGTATAAGCAAAATATACTTGGACTTTCTGTAGACTTGTCAGTATAAGCCAAATATATCTAAGAATAACGTTGTTAAGTATATCTCTGATGAGTACATAAAAAGTAAGCAGAAAGCATACATTCTTATTTTCAGTTTAAAAAAGTAAACTTATAGCACAGTTGAACAAACTTTGTTCTTGTAAGGGTTTTTACGTCAGCCTCTCTTCTTCTCTCCCAACATCACACCACAGCAGGGAAACACTGCAGCCTGATCAACACTGTAAACTCAGTGCTGCTTCACTGAACATGACTGCACAGAATGCACTGTAAAACAGGTTACAACTGGGCCAAAAGGATAGACTGAGCAGAAAGAGGGAAGGAGAAAGCACCAACAGCCTGATATCCTAGTCAGAATAAGAAGTGTTAATGAATTATAGAACAGGAGATACAGGTGCATTTAGGTCATTTCAGACTTGTACTGGCTCTGCAGGCCAGCGTGATTGTAACTTCCTTCCTTGCAGTGTTTTTAATTTTTTACAGGTAGACTAGTGTTTTTCCCTAACTGCTGGCCAGATTGTCATTCTGTTATTCACACTCATGTTTACCAAGGAATGATTACTTCTTATTTTGCTGACCTTCTGGCCTGTCCTGCAGCACCACCATCAGGCCACTTTCAGACAGAACCTTTGTCATGCTTCTTAATTATTCAAAAAAGGTGATAAAATAAACATTTATTCATTAATATAATTCGTTAATATTTGTTACAACCAGCCTACAAAAACTTTCCACAGCTGCTTAAATATGAATTAATAAAAAGAAAGCTGTGTACAACCTTAAAGGATACGTTCACCCAGAATTTAAAAATAAAAAAAACATATACAGATGCTGATGGAAAGTCAGGTGAGGTTTTGTAGTGCACAAAACCTTTAAAAAGACATTATTTACACCCTCTTATAAGCCGAGATCTTCTCTGTAGCTGCTGAGCTAAAAGTGTTAGCATGCACCCTTTCTGAACTGCAAGTCAAGACTGTTTTGGAGACTTGGATTACACTGGACGAGCTGGATGGGGCCATTTGATGGTAGTTTTTTCAGTTGTTTTGTTGCATTTTAAAACCAGTCCACAGCTACTTCAGATGTTTAGGAGAAGGCTGCAACACTATTTTGCTCCAGAAGCTCCAGAAATGTTTTGTGGATTATGAAACTTCACCTGGCTTTCCATCAGCATGGTGGGAGGAGATGATGACTGGATTTTCATGTCTTGGGTGAACTGCTCCTTTGAAAGGAAAATTAAAGGACACTTGATAATAGGGGGTTCTGACTTTTTTCTAATAACATCTGTTGATGTTACAAATGACCTGATCCATGTAAAAAAAACAAAAGAAAGAAAGAAAGAAAGAAAGAAAGAAAGAAAGAAAGAAAGAAAGAAAGAAAGAAACAAGAAAAAAAGCCAAAACCCAAACTCTAAACTTAATTTGTTGCATTTATTGTTTCCAAAGATCAAAAATAAACTTACGTGTTAATACCCTGAAGGTCTCATCTTTTATTTGGACACTTGTTCAGTCCTTTTGATTTTGATTTGAATTGATTTGATCCAATGAATTTATTTAGGTTATTTAAGGTTAATGAATTCCTGCACACTGTCAGCACTATAAGAGCAGCTCTCTGAGCTGACCAAAAAAAGTTGGTCATCACATTAATATTTAGGTATGACGCTTTTGCCAGCTCCCTCTTCTTCTTCTTCTTTCCTTTCTGGCATCACAATGTATCTGCAGGTCCTAGAATAGCAAGGAAATTCAACAATAGCCAGTAGTTTATGTCTGTAGATTAGTCAGTAGTCAGTGTGGCTAGCCGCTCACACAAAGCCCATACCATTTCTTCCTCAAGAGAGGAGGTTTTATCAACCTGGCTACATTTTTACAAAGTTGTAAACTGTGAATAAAATGTTCATTTTTGTTGTTATAATTAGTAATGGTGGTTGTTTTGACTTTAAAAATGTTTACTTATGCAGGGTTTGATCTTCTGACAAATCTGTCGATCAAGCACTATATAAGACTTGACTTGTCTATTTTAACCTTTCCATGATAATTCATTTGCTTTTGGCTCAAATAATTTAAACTTTATGACACATTTTACAAGAACACACATTCTACAGTGCTCACAATGTGTGCTTTAACACAAGTAAGTGTAACTGTGATACCACTTCCTGCAGGGTTATGGGATTGTCCAGCAGAGGGTGCCCCAATGCCAGCTGCCTCTGTGCCTGTCCTCACTGCAGTAAAACTCGGCACCATGGCAGCTCACTTGTAAGCCTATTAAGAGAGCTTTGCAGCCGAGCTACAATGTCTTACCTCCAGGAGACTTTGGATTGACTTGATGAACTCATAGAGGATTTCTCATGAGTTGACATTTAGAGAGCATGAAGCTTAATAAACGTCCAGGTAGCACTTAAAGATTATACTATACTACTGCCAATAATAAGTGACAGAATAAAGTAAAGAATCCACTTCACTGCGAGAGATCCGTTTGAATCCCAAGTCTAAATTCAACAGAGCAGTGATGTCATTACCAGTCTAGGGGAGCAATGGAATACATGTAATGAGATTACATACTGGGATACAAAAAGGAGCTAACTGTATTCCAGTAAAGTTACAGAAAACAAGATGTAATTAGATTACAGAGATATTTAGTAAAAAATGGGATTATAAACGGGATAACAATGCACGTGTGCACACATGACAACAATCGTTATTAAGATTACATAAAAGTCATTTCACTGATATTCATTTTCTCCAGTCTTTATTTGCATATGTTTGTATTGAGGTAATCCAAACGTAATGGAGAGTAATCAAGTTACATTACTTTAATTAATATTTGGATTACATTACTGAAAAAAATGGTGGTCCCTGATCTCACTGTGAGCCTCTTTGGAGACCAAAGACAGCCATCATCACAATTCTGATGTTTCACAATTTCAAATTTGTTTATTCATATTTTAGACTTTTCTTTAATCTTTGCTTTTTGTCAAATATTGGATCATTTGACCTATTTGAGCTCCAAACATCTGAAAGTTTTAGAGGGGAAATGTCTCTTTGGAGAAACTACTAGCAGCTCCAAAAACACCTTCAACATGACAAAGAGCCAAAGGTTCACATGCCAAAAATGTTTTTAATCAATTAATTTTTAACATTTCACTGTGTCAAATCAGTTTGTCATATGTATATTTCTTTATAATCAGAAAAGTAACTGACTACAGCTGTGAAATTAAGGTAATGGAGTAAAAAGTGCAATACAGTATTTCCCATGTAAATGTAGCGGAGCAGAAGTATGGCATTGAATCAAATAGAAATACTTAATAATTAAACAGTCTATATGTAACAATTTGTAGCAATTTACATGTATTAATCACTTTTATTGTCCATATGTGAGCAGATTGTAACGTGGTGTGAAAAATGAGACCTTCACCGTCTCTCTCAGGTGCCTAAACAAGCCTGTGGATGATTTGTTTAAGTTTAATGCCACTGGACTGTGGATTTCTTTGTGAAGAAATCGGGTCAGATTTTCTGTGACAGTCCAAATAATGTGACTTTATCCATGTTTTTGAGTGTCTCTCTCTGCTCTGCTAACAGAGAGCAGCAGTAACTCATGTTAGTTTAGAAAGTAAGTCCACTAGCATGAAAAAAAGCTTTCACTGAGCCCTTTTAAAGTACAAGTTCCACAAAATTGTACTTATGTACATTACCTGAGTAAATGAAAAATTAATGTAAAAGTTATTTCCACCTCTGGATACCACCTTGCTGTGTACATATGTATGCTGAGGTGATAGCCACAGTTTAATTTGTGTGATGACATGTCTGCGCTTGCTCTACGATTCACCAGACATTTATTGCATTTATCTGACATTCCTCAAAAGTGGCACATGTATTGCACAGTTTGACACTGATTACAGAAACTTATTGTACAGTGTATACGCACTTCTGAATTTGCCTTTACTCTTGATGACCACCTGAGAGAATAACAGTAGATAACTAAACCCCAAATCAGGAACACATGACATGAGAGAAGTAAGTTTGGCAAAAACAGATAAGCTGTGCCAGATGTATTCAATATGCCTAACCATCCACACATAGTTAACCTTTTAAGGCCTATATTAGCATTGACATCATGTGTAGTGCTGAAATGTTCCCTTGTTTGATACAATGAGTGCACAACAACAATCATAAAAATCAAAGTCACTTCTCTCATGTCAGGTGTTCCATTACACACTGATTTGATCCAAACATCAGATGGTCTCTAGTTTTACATAATCTGTTGTCTTGCTGGATGGGAATGACTGCAACTAGGATACAGTGATCTGCAACGTCAAACAAATATTGGTCAGGGCGTAATGAGGGGATCCCCTTTCCTACTTCTTAGCCCCCGCCTTCAAGCACCACTGGTACCACTCCCATCTCTGAACTTGGCCTTCATTTTGATCTCAACTAAACTGTTTCATGACTGTATCTTACATGGTTGTAACGCAACTGCACTGATGAAAACTGTCCGTCGACATACACACAGACTCATAAACACGTGGTAAAGAATTCAAATCTGCTTCTGATGCACAGACAGACTCACAAGGTGAAAACATTAGCTGCTCCGCTGTTGTGGCTGGTCGATCTGGGTGGAGTTTAGTTCTTCAGTTCAGCCAAGTCAGTGAATATCTTTCCTAAGAGACATAAATATGGACAGGTGTGTTATAACAGACTTCTGTGCTGTCTTAAACCAGCTACTAACACTCTTCATGCTCAAGCTGATTATATGTAATCCTCCTGCTGAATATTTATGAGCACTTGGGTTCATCAGGTTTCTGCATTACGTGACACTTTTTACTTTGTATTTATATACAATATACAGTCAGTGTTTGCAAATGGTGCCCTATGGATGGGTGGTTCTGTAACCCTGACACGGATACAAATACTCAACACTGCATTATGTTGGTATCAATTTATCTTAAAATATGTCAAATGTATTTTGAAATTTAGAAAAATTCTCCACAGATTTATTATTTTCTGGGTCCATACATGTAAAGGAAGGTATGTGTATAAATAAAAATGATTCTATTCTAAGTAGAAATTATGTTCTCTGTGTGTGCAGCATGAAAGGGCTACAACTTACATTTCATTGTGCAACCCTGTGTTGTAACAAACTACCTAGATTCCTTTATATGTTTCTGGATTCATTTTTTTCAATAACTATGTATGTAATCAGGATTCTTAACCATTTTGTGATACCTTTTCATTGAAACACCCTAAAAACAAGAGATAAAAGATGCCATAGAGCCTAGCCTTTGTAACTAACTGTGTGCAGGAACCATGATCAAAACCTTAAAACTGATCTGATATAGTAAATATTTTCTATCAACAATGGCTCAAGCCAAAAAAAAAGAAAAAAAAAACCAATGGCTCAAGCGACTGTGTGTTATGTAAAAGGGTTTGCTGTGACCATGTACCACGTCTGAGAGACAAAATAATCTGGCAGCAGGTAGAGTGGTGACCAGGGTATTAGTGCTGCCGCTGATTATTCCAAACTCGCTGCAGGTGCATTAGAGACAGCAGCTCTAGAAATCAGGAAACCATGCCCAACCTCTGCAGAGCACCTCTGGAAACACACAAGCATATTCTAACAAGAAAAAACACCATACTACTAGTTCCAAACATGACAGTACAAAGTGAACTGACTTAGAAAAACGATCAACAATAGCGAGAATGACTGTGTTACCACTTGAGGGAGGCAGGCCAGTGACAAAATCCACCGCTATGTGGGACCAAGGGCGACTGGGGACAGGCAGGGGATGTAGCAACCCAGCAGGGGAGCGATGAGAGGCTTTACCTCGTGCACAGATAGAGCAGGCAGCCACAAATTCCTTGGTATCCTGGGACATGTTGGGCTACCATAAGTGTTGTCGGAGGAACAGGAGGGTTCGTAGATAGCTGGGATGACAGGTCAATTTAGAAGAGTTACCCCACTGGAGAACTTGAGACCTGACTGAGTCAGACACAAAAAGGCGGTCAGCTGGGCCAGTGCCATGATCCAGTTGGGAGCGCTGTGCATCCTTAACCAAGGTTTTCGATCTCCCAGGTAGCAGCACTGATTATGCAGGGAAGGGGCATGATAGGTTCGGGGTCACCTGACAGCAGAATGGTAGAGATCAGGCTAGTGAGGGCTGCAGCTAATTTGCTGCAGTCTCGAATTAATCTCCTGTAGAAGTTTGTGACACCCAGGAAGCGCTGGAGCTGTTTAAGGGACGTGGGCATGGGCCACTCCTCCACGGCTCTTGGCGGGCTCTGGCTGAAGCTGGCCCTGTGCCACCACATAACCCAGGAAGTTGACTGCAGTAGCATGAAACTCACATCTCTCCAGTTTGAAAAATAATATGTTTTCCAGTAGCTGCTGGAGGACCAGTTGCACCTGTTGAGTGTGCTCATCCATGGTGCAAGAGAAGATGAGGATGTCATCTAAGTACACGAGCACAAACTAGTTAAGCATATCCCGAAGAATGTTGTTGATAAGCGCCTGGAAAACACCTGGTGCATTCGTCAAACCAAATGGCATCACCAAAGTGCGAGTCAATTATGTACCTCTCCATGGTATCCTTCTCTGGACGTGACATATTGTACAGCCAGCTGGTGGGGAGAGAGGTGCCATGGAGGAGGTCAATAGCGCAGTCATGGGGTCTATGGTATGGAAAAGGCAAGTTCTTTGTTGAAGACTTGGGCTAGTCCATGATACTCAGGTTGCACAAAGGACAGGTCAGGCAGAGCTGAAGGAGCAGAAACAGAGTGGAGATGGTGGGTATGGCAGAACACTCAAACTAGTGATAGACGATGCAGCTCAGTCAATATGACGATTGTGGACCTTCAACCAGGGGAGACCCAGTACCACAGGAGATGTGGGTGAGGAGATGATGAAGAGCTTGGTCTGTTCACTGTGATACAGGGGGAGCTCCTGAGTTAGTGGTAGGGCGAAGAGGGGAGCGTTGTTCAGGGGAGGAGCTGGGTGGAAAACTGGGAACGGGGTAGCTAGCCTGTGACTCCTGTTAGCTATTTCCCTGTGCCTCTCTCTAAGCCTGTTAACAACACACCCTTCCAAAGAGTCTGGAAGATCTCGAGTGGCTAACTCATCCTGCAGGTCTTCGTTCAAGCCTTTTCCAAAAATCCTCTTTAAAGCTTGCTCATTCCACCCACTTTGTGCAGCTAAAATGGGATCCCTGCCTTAAAGCTATCCTCATTTCATTTACAAAAGTAACATATGACTCAAGAATGACTGATTTACCCTCCCACAAAGCTGTACCCCACTTAGCTGCTTTTCCCCTCAAGAGGTTTGTAACATAAGCAATGCGGGACTTATCAGTGGAATAGCTAGAAGGTTGCTGGTCAAAAACACTGGATAATAAAGTTACCACAGGTGCCCAGATCACCCGAATAATGCTCTGGGGGAGGAACAAAGGTTCCTTGGCAGGGAGGGGGGGGAGGTTGAGCAGAAAATCGTATCATAATCTTAGTAATCATTATAATACGATAGCACATGTCCAACATGAGTTATCAAACTGGCAATACCTGACCACTGAATAAAAACATTCAAAACAATTAAATTCCTCAAAGTAAAAAAAATTAAAAAAGGAGAAAAGAGGGATCATTTCTTCTTTCTGATTCATTGTTCTATCACTTTATCATTAAATACATTTGAATTTATTTCATTGTAGTTTATTTTAGTCTAGTTTTAGAGTGGTTACAGTCAATTGCTGAGGAAGTGTGGTTTGAGGGAGTAACATCTTGGAAGTGACTGGATTAACTACCTGTCCCCAATCCTATCTGCAGCCATTACTAGTCAGAGAGTCAGAGCACTGATGCCTGTTAACCTCAGAGCTCCAATGTGGGATTAAGGTAAAAGGAGATTGGACTGCAGACATCCTGATGAGAGGCATATGGGAGGCAAACTAACTCCATCTAGTCAGGCTATGATGATGGATAGCAGCACACAAGCCTCCAATACAAGGTTTACTGGACGTTAGGATGGTGAAAAATGATATGACTAAACTATGAGACATACATTATCTTGTTTATCATTTTATTATTATTTTAATCAGTCATTAATGTTTATATTGAGACCCTAGAATTACTGTACTGTAGCCTTAACAAACAAGAGAACTATGTCTATGTCTTTTATGATTAATAAGCGGTTGTAGGTGTTATATATTTAGTGCGAAAGCATCAAAACACTCATTCCACAGAGATGCACGAAGCCTGTATTTAGAAACTGTGCCTTTAAACGAGACATCTTTTGTAAGGTTGTGATGTCACATCTATGTCAGTACCCTCAGCCACGCTAACAGCACACCTGCAGAGATGGGCGGTGCCTGCTCTGGCTTAAAAGAGTTGACCAATCAGAGCAGACTTGGCTCTTCCAGAGGGGACATTAAAGAGACAGGTACGTTCAGAGCATTCAGACAGAGGGTGAATAGATGTGCAGCAGCAATGGACCATATGAAAAAAACAATGTGTTTTTTGAACATAAAGCATGTAAACATTTTCTAGTAGACACGCAAAATGAGCATAATATAGGAGCTTTAAGTCGTAGCGTCCACTAGAGCTATGGGACACAGCACCCATTCAAGGGACATTTTCTTCATTGCACCAAGCCACCTGAATATGACATGATGACAGATGCTTAGTGGTTTAAACAATGTTAGATTTCATTGTTATATCATACAGAGAACCATTCCACTTTCTGTAGATGAATGTGAAAAAAGCCTTCTTGTGTCAAACTCTGCACAATCGTTCTTCACAGTGAAGCTCAATTGTAGGAACAAGGAGAAAAATCTTTTTTCTCTAGTGGGCAACTCGTTCCTAGTACTATTCAGCAGTCTCTTACTAGTTTTAAAATACTGTGTTTTTTTTTCATTTTTCAGAAAAAAACTGAAGGATAACATTTCTACTTTTAAAGCTAAATAACCATATTTTTCTTAGCTCATAAAAATTTGCTGTTTTTGAAATATGTGGTTTCCGTATTGACCGTATTGTGGATAAACGATGTGTGAATTTTTAATTGTTAAATGTCATCTCTTCCAGATTGCTTAAAAAAACCCAGATTCCTTGGAAAAACACTGAGAACACAAACTCAGTGTCCTCAGTGGTAGCTAGACCCTGTGTGGGAGCTGTGAATGTATAATGAGCAGGGGTGAATCTGTGTCTGCTCACCATGACCACTTCTTCAAAACAAACACCTGTTGAGTTGCAGCCATGCCCCCTTGTCTCTGTTACTCTTTCTTAAGACAGTGGGATAGTAAAGACCCCCGCTTTCAAGTTAAAGGATGAATGTTTGTTCTGTTAACTGTAGCCTCTGTGCTCATTCAGCCTCTGTACTCAGTTCATATATGCTACCTTGATCGGATTAGCCTTTCTGGGCCCACAGGGGCAACCCCCTTCTACTCTCTATCACGTTTACTTGTCAAGTATACTTCACACGTTAGGATATACATTCAAAATTCAAAATTCAAAATTCAAAATTCAAGATCCAAGATTAATTTAATTATCAACATGCAACATAGTATTGTATGAAGAAATTTCTGTTTGTAATTCCCGAAACTACATACACGCAAAACTAGATCTCAAGAGTCTCACAGCCTGGGGAAAGAAGCTGCTCTGTAGTCTGGTGGTATGGCAGCAGATACTTCTGTATCTGTTGTCAGATGGCAGCAGGGTGGACAGACTGTGGCTGGGTGGGTGTTGTATTTTAGTATCCTTTGGGCTCTGTGCAGACATCTCACTTCACTGATGTCACTGATGCTCTGTAGATGGTGCCAGTGATGTTCTGGCTGGTTTGATCACCTGCTGTAGAGCCTTCCTGTCCTGGGCTGTACACGAACCATGCCAGCACATCACTTGTTACTACACTGTGATGTTTGAGTCTCACTGTGCAGATGTAAGTGCAAAGACTGTTTTCATATTTATCTGCTGTATGATGCAGTAAACTAAGGGTTTGTAAGTCTGTTGGTCTGTCATGCCATATATATATATACAGTTAGGGATATTAGGATATGGGCATGCATGTGCATGGATATGCAATAAAAGTCAATATGAAATGTGTTGCATTATTTTTGAGGACCAAAAATATTCACAAAACACAAAATAAAAATTCAGATGTGTCACAGAAGAAAGTTTGTATTTCAACAAGATAATCCGCTCATTATTTATATTGCTTTCCAAGGAATCCTGGGTACATTCATTAAAACAAACACAATAAAATATAATTATATCTATGTCTGAATTTTGTAGACTTGTCCAGCTGACCCAGGCATCATAATCCTGCAGGTTGCTCTTGAATGCATCTTTTCTGACAGCGGGATTATCAGATGTAGGTCACACAACAGGGAGAGGGTCGCACAGAAACCTAGATTAACTTTTCAAATGAATATTTGCATATTCATAGAAGCTGTTTTTTTAATAAGAGATAAAGAGTAGCCTAGTATTAGTATACTACTACTACTACTACTACTACTACTAGTAGTAGTAGTAGTAGTACCTAGTAGTATATCGGCTAATGTTAATTTCTTTTACCTAGTAATTGAACTATTTTTTGAGTAAAAACCGTCAGACATTAATTAGGTTATTCTTTTGTTTTGTTTTTTACGGGTCTAAAAAATCATGCAAGGCAACTTTAAAGCGTTTTTGTCTTAACTGTGCTTTACTGGTGCATATTTTATTTAAAAAGATCTATAATTTAATCAATCTAATTAACTACAGTATCACAAACCTGTGAACCAGACGACTGATTTAAAAAAGTGGCGTGACAAGGTGACCGTCGTAAATTCTTCTCAGCAGGTGGGCTAGACTACTTTGTCCATGAAGTGTGCCAGACAGTTTTTCTTAGCTGGACCTTGAATGCAGCGTCACTGATCCACAGGAGTCAAACACGCGGTGTGTCCCCATCACCCTCGCTCACAGCCGGGGGTCTCCCGCCGCACGGCCAGTCGGGACTGTTGCGGGTAAAGAGACATTGAAATTTTGTCAAACAGATGGGTTAAGGTCAGTCAGCAGGAAAAAGCCCACGTGTCGGTCAGATTAGAATCGGGTCGACAGACCGTCCCGTTACCGGCGAGCAGTGTCCGTCTCATTGATTTGAAGGGGAATGAGTGCTGACACATCCACACAGTCAGCGAAGGCACCAAGCTCAGCCTCACGGCGCGAGGCCAGTTGAAGAGCGAGCAGAGTGATGCGTTTGTGGGACGGCGGCACTTTTGTGTTTCTCCTCTGAAAGTTCACAGCAGCAGCAGCAGTGTGGGCAGCAGCAGCGTGGGCAGCAGCAGTGTGGGGGCTGGACACCTGTACCACGTTTGGATAATATGTCTCTGCTGAAACAGCGGGGGAGAGAGCTCGAGCGTTTCGACGGACTGTCGCTCATTTACTGGTACGTGAAAAGTGAAGAAGTTGGGGTCGTCTGTCTTGTTTATTTCCTCACACATCACTGAAGAGCTTCAGTTCCCTGATAGGTTCGGCACACAATCAATAACACGCAGACGCTTTTAATAACACGTGGCTCACTTGTTCCCGTTCGACGAAATGCATTCTGTGCACAGAACGGTAAACTGATGATAATCACGAAGTTGGTATAAATTAAAATTAAGTTTCGTTTTTTCAGACAAGCTAGGCTACATACCGGGTTGACCTTTATGATTGATCAGCTAGGCTGTACAGCATCTTCAGTCTGTAGCCAACTTTTCATCTCTGAAAATAATCTATTTTTTAATTTTTATTTTCACCTGATAAAATATGTGCAGCATATGTGTGTGTGAAGTCTGTGTGTTTGAGCCTACGGTTAATGTTGATTTGGCCTTTTTTTATTGTTATTGTTATTTCTAAATTTTATGACACTAGGCACATATTTGAAAATGTGGTGGTATGGTGTTTCTTTTTTTTGTCCAATTTTAGAATTCCTTTTTAATTTTCACGAAAAACACCACAAGATAAACACATCAAGTATTTACAAATTGAAGGAAAATGGTCATTTTTGGCAAAACCTTCACTGGTAGGCTACTGTAGCAGTGATTGTGGCACATTTTCCCTGTTTCAAATGTAAAACCCTGCAGATAAAGCAAATTCATAATAAACACTAACAAAAGGCCTCAGTCTGTTAGATTTATAGTTAAAATGCTGCTCAATGCAACCTGAAAGGTTTCCATCATTCTCTCATAGGACTTTAGTGACACTGACAAAATTACGCAACATAATGCAATGACAATGACTGATTTTAGGCTATTATTATTATTATTATTGTTGTTGTTGTTATTAGTATTATTCTTTCTGTCGCACCATTGATATGCCATGCGGGATCACATGACACAACGGTCAGGGCCCAACAGGAACATTCAGCATCTTTACAACACCAGCTTGACCAATCACTTCTCTCCCAGGAAAACAATGTTTTCCAAATAAAAATAGACAAAGAAAGAATAAGTGTGAGTGATCCCACAGGAAAGTAGGGCAGTTTGGAAAGGGTGAGTTCATTTTGTTCTCGTATCGTGTCCCGCGGGGAGGAGTCAGTCAGCTAAATGGAGGTGCTGAGTGGACTGTTGGGGCTGGCTCAGCTGGGGAGCGCTTAAAGGCAAGCTGAAGGGAGGTGATATAATACTGCTGGGTGCCCCCGTCTCTGGATGACAGCCGTCTTTTGCTCTCCCACAAACAAACCACCCCTTAAGTTTCCCTCATGATTCTCTCCTCCCAGAAGTTACCCGAGCTCTGGGACTACTTTATGATTTATGTCTCAGGAGCCCTAGAGTTTAATCCTGACTGCCACGACGTAGACCTGGGACTGTTTCCACTCAGGATGAACCCCACCATTAAGACCAGGTAGGTGGGACACAGGGAGAGTCAGGAGCAGGTCACCTTG
The DNA here is from genome assembly GCF_040436345.1 of Pagrus major. Classification (NCBI taxonomy): domain Eukaryota; kingdom Metazoa; phylum Chordata; class Actinopteri; order Spariformes; family Sparidae; genus Pagrus; species Pagrus major. Next base: position 2,071,168 of record NC_133237.1, on the reverse strand, counting down.
TCTGGGTTTCTTGGATCAACTTAAATGTGTACTTGTACATTAAATTGATTTATCTCACCGGTCAGGACAGGAGAATGAGTCATATGTGGAATGAACCTTTGTTACTTGTAGATACAATTCTACAGCTGTGATTTAAGTCTGCGGTTTGTATTTTGTAATTTATTAGTGAATGTAATGAATGGTAAACTCGTTTTATGCATATTGAAAGTTGCAACATAATCAGTAGTTTTTAAACAGGCATGAATTATCATTTAACTGAAAATAATCTTTATATACTGGGAATTACTGTGCTTTGTTATGATAATACTTGATGTGGCCAGGGTGAATTAATGTTGAAATACCTGTTAAAGGCATGTAAACTACATTTCACACATGTAAATGCGACTTACTGACAGGTAACTCAGTTGGCGGTAGGTGGGTAAGGAATGAAGTAACTGGGTGGAATTGAATTTATTCATGGTAATCTTGGATTATTCTGATTTTTTTTTTATTGATTTCAGTTTTGAGAAAAGTCCATCCCACATGCTGCTCTGCTCAGCATTACCAGATTTATTAACAGCCGCAACAGCGCCCAACCCATGAATACTAAGTACTTACGTTATAATGTAGTATTGACTACTGATCAGTCATGGATCAGAAGGTGAACATGTTGATGAGCGTCGCGGGTCGTGGCTGATGTGATCCCATCGCAGGATGGTCTCTAGATGTTTTCTAAATGAAAACATCTGGCCTTGCAGCTTTCATAAGTCATTCAAAGTTACGTATTCATATGAAGTACTTGTATCTTGATTATACCATAAATATGTTTTTACAATCCCAAAACTCTTTAGAGCATGACACGCCATTGAATCTCATCATTTAGTCCTCTGGGTTATAAAGTAAACGTCCAGTATGCTTCTTTATTGGTATACTTCTGGTGTTCATTTACTCTCTGCTTTAATGCACTTATGTGAGGTCAACGCAAAAATAGAGTCCGATCGATATATTGGTTGGACGATATTATCGACTGATATTGGCCTATCACAGATACAGTATATTGGTATTGCAGTATATGTCCTCGATATCAGCCAATATGGAAACTTTTTGTTTTTAAAGAACACATTGCAGAAAACGATGCCTGGGGTGATTTATAATTACTAAATTTTGAGTGAAGATTACTGTCTCAGTGCATTGATATTATTATTATTTTACACAGCTAAGTTTATAGTTAAACTGTAAGATACCATGTCATCTTTGTCACAAGTGTTTGATAACCACATTTGAGGGATCACTGCAAAAAATGTGTGTATATCGGCAGATAATGGAATTTTGTTACTCCTAATATCGGTATTGGTATTGACCCCAAGAACTGCATATTGGTTGGGCTCTACATAGAATACTCCACAAGGACATTCAATCATGCAAATTACGTGAGACGTGGAACATGTGATGACATCATTGAATACATACTTATGGTCCATTGTTGCCTTCAAGTTCTGGGGTCTCATTTATAAAGCTTGCACACACAGAAACTGGGGCCTGAAAGAGGTGTATGCCACTTCCAATGCAAAAGTTGTTATCTAAAATAACACATTTTACAGGAGAATGTATGCACCTGTAAGCAAACTCTGACCCATGCATACAAACATGGGGAACTGGCGACACAAACTATGAGGTGGTGAATTGAAGCAGATTGTAGAAATTAAACATGAGAGGCATTATTCGGTTCATAATTGCATCTCACAACTGATTTCACTTAACATCAAACGTTATTTATAGATCCAAGTTATCATAAACATTCAAACCAGCGGTGTCATTTGTACTGTTTGATAATGAAATTATCATCATCGGTTGTTGAAGTCCAAGATTACATCAGATATCATCATGAATGAATACTGTACACATATAACACAAGTATGATTTTAGTTTTCATAGAGCCTGGTTGTGTAATTCTGTATAAAATTGCTGCAGTGAACACCATCGACTGTGTTGTCAGGCACAGACAGCACCGTGGCTGCCACACACACACACACATGCACGCACACACACACACACACACACGCACGCACGCACGCACACACACACACACACACACACACACACACACACACACACACACACACAGACACACAGCCTTCTCCAGTCAACTCACCCGGTACATCTTCACAACCAGCACATATGGATTGTGTAAACTAAGAACGTGTTGACATAAAGTCATCGACAGCTCTCATACAATCATTACACTCTATATCCTCATTGTGAGTCCTAATAATAATGTGGGCTGCGTTCACCGTAACTAAACTTCATTAAATAAATAAATTGTGTTCACGCATCAAACTTCTAATTTTTGATTATTTTCAAATGATGTCCTAGGGTGGGGGATAACACTGATCATCGGCATCATTTTGGCAAGTGGAACAGTGAGTCTGATTGCTGAAAACCTATAAATACTGCAGTGCCGCTCATGCGTAATACTGCACGGACTGTCACTGTGAGTGGACGTATACAATATGTGCTTTGTAACATCCACCTCACCAACACCTCGATCTACGTGCCAGAAATATGTATTTTCTTCCTCTTTCTTTCGTGGCCATGATTCACTGTAAAGAACCATCGATTGGCTCATTTCTAGGCATTAACGTTCATGAAGCACTTTGCATTGACCATCTATGGTTGAATGCGGGTGTGGAGAGGGCGGTATATGAGGCGGATCCATATGCACACATTTCCAGGTCGACTTTTGGGCACAGGCACACTTTTAGTATGGACCCTACGCAATGTTTTATAAATGAGACCCTTGGTCTGTTTCTTGTTCACACTGACTTATTACACATGAACCTAGACCTCATATGGACTGACAGCTAACTCATTCATTGGTTTGGTGATGCCATCCTGCATCATCAGCGTTACCGTACCCATCAAATTCCTGTGACTGACAGCAGGTTATGCTGCACTTCACTGAACCTGATGTGTTTCAGTATCTTCTCTGGCATTTTACTTATGTTTAGGAATGAGGAACTGCTAAATACTTGGGGTAGCTTGATGTGGCTGGTCTACTTTGCTTTCACTCCACAAGTGAACACACCAAAGTCGACTTGGAACAAAACACAGAGAGCTTGACTGAAAGTGTTTGAAGGTACCCTGAGTATCAAAGTGGTTTAAGGTACTGTATGTAAATATACTGTAACAAAATATGTAATGAGATGCTTTCACAGTCAACCTATGTGGTAGTGTTTCTGATGAGGACAGGCTGGTCTGCCCACTACGCCACTGGACAGCTGTTTGATATGTGAAGAACTCTGTATAAAGGCTGGGCAATATGGTCCTAAAATAATATTGCAATATTTTAGGCTATATATTGATAAAAAGTATATCTAGACATTTGAAATGTACCCCAAAGCATTTCATAAATGTTAGGACTGAGAGACAAAATCAAATATTACAATATTAATTATTATTACGATTATCTCTCCCTGTATGTGTCTGCTCTGTGGACTTTCATCATCAGCTGTATGCTTTATGAAGTCAAAAACACCTGTTTTTACAACAGCAGATAAGCTGAGTTTTGAGGAGGCTTGTTGTTAAAGTATTATCAAACCAGGTGCACTAACTAAGTTTTTACAAAACAATGGCATAAGACTACATTAAACAGGAGAGGTTGCACCATAATAAGAGTGTGTTTACAGGAAGGACATAATACCAAGGCTGATACCATCAAATGACTTTGTGTCTCTGTGTTTCTCCAGAGAGCAGGTACTGATATATATATGGAGAGGTAGAGTGAGGGCAGGTTGTCTACTAGTTAATCCATCATAAAATGGGTTCCCAAATATACTAGTAACCGTTAATACACCTGGGTGGCCCACCCAAGTAAAGTCTGTGTGTGTGTGTGTGTGTGTGTGGTATCCAATGCAGATATTTTGGTGGGCTGCTAAAAAATAAATGAATGTATGGAAAACCCAGTATTAGTTATTTCACAAAATATTAACGCAACAATATTTTTGATAAATAATCATCAGCATACTTGCCGACCTTGAGACCTCAAAAAAAGAGAGGATGTGCTTCCTGCATTCTGGTTACATTAAAGGATCAAAATGAACAAAATCATAAGTCAAAAGCAACAGCATTTTTATGTAAAAAACTTTGATTTTACTTTGAATTAACAATGCAGAATATCTGTAGCCAGGGGCAGGCTGGGGTTGAAATTCAGCCCGGGAGCTTGGTTTGGAGAGGCCTTTTATCCGATCGCATGACGGACGCAAGTGGAACCGTAATTTTAACACGAATACTTTATTTGCAGTATAAAAACAATCTAATGATATTAAACACAACACAGACAGATTAGTCAGTCAGTAGAGTGTATTGAAGTACATATGCTCACACATACTATGCATACTCATATTCACACACTGTTTTTTCAACAATCAAAACTACTGTGTGTGTGTGTTTAATGATAAGTGTAAAAGAGCTGTATGATTTAAAGGTTGCATGTGGTGGAGGATGATGGTGACTGGACCATAGAATTCCTAACTAATATGTTTTCTTTTGCAATAAGGAAATGTGTGCGTTTTTCTGTCAGCCAGTATGGATTTTATTTTTAATTAATAAAGCAGATTAATGATTTATGCACGTATGGTGTAACATTGCTGATAGGCTACCTTTAATGTTCTGTGTAGGCTTTACATGATCAGGATTTCTTGGGCTGATCACCGATTAGTGAGTTTAAATAAACCGATAACCGATCACGATCCGATCAAAAAACTTTATTGTCCATCACATAGTGACAGAGCTCAAAACATAAACTCCACAAAGACATAAAAACCACATTTAAACCAATGAGATGTGTTTGTTTTGCTTTGTTTGTTTGTTTAAAGCAAAACAAACACATCTCATTGGTTTAAATGTGTTTTTTATGTCTTTGTGGCGTTTATGTTTTGAGCCCTGTCACTATGTGACGGACAATAAAGTTTTTTGAATCTTGAATCATTAGCTAGCAACATCATCACTAGCAAACAAACATGTCGGTGTCGTGGAACTTCTTCGGAGTAAATGAGACAGATAAAACACAAGCCATCTGCAATCTATGCAACGGGAGCATCTGCAAAAAGTTTCAACACGACAATGACTTCATTGATCGGATCGGTGAATTAAGACATTATGGCCGATCTATTGTCAATAAAGAAAAAAAACAAACAAAAAAAAACATTACGGCCGATCTCACAAATTGCATAAAATGCAAAATATCGGCCGATCCGATATATCGGCGGAAAGCCTAGTTCTGTGTGCCCTGAACACATCCAAAAACACAAACTAGAGTTCTCAATGGGCCTGAAAATTACAACCTGACCCGACGCAGCCTGACATACCGGCATTAATTGTCTGCCCGAAGCTGCTGGGTCCCGTGTTGTCACTGGCCTGGCTGACACTAGCCGCGCTGACCTTCGCCCCTCCACCACGGAAAAGCTCTGTTAATTTGGCGCATTTGGCTGCATCCTGTATTAACCTTTTTTTCTTTTTTGCCCTTAATTTTTCTGCTCCACCCATCTCTTTCTCCGGCTTCTTTCTTTTTAGCATGTTTGCTAATTTGAATTCATCCCGCTCCTGTTTCTTTTTTTTCTTTTTTTTAAACAGGAAAATAACGGTTTAATGACTGACTGAGCGGCTGAGCCAATCACATTTCGGTAGAAACAAGGATCAGCTCAAGTTGGGAGGGGCCACTCGTATCCCCCCTTAATATGCAAAATATTAGATTGACCCAGTCTGACGTTCCACTCTGTGCCACCTGCGGCCATTTTTTGGGGTAAAAAAACATTCCGACCACCGGCCGTTCGGGAATACTCCCGAACCTCCCTATGTCCAGCCCGCCCCTGTCTGTAGCATAAAGTAATGTTTTAGCAATTTTCATTAATTCATGAATTTTCCCCCCCTGCCCTTTAGAGAGTCTATGTTTGTCAGCCTTTTGATAGGGACTGATGCGGCGCGACCCCTGTGATTGACAGAAAAATTGACGTGGCAGAATTTAAATTAAATTTGTTTGAATATTGTTTTTCCTCTGCGTTTCTCTGTCCGTCGCTCACTGAGGAGGACGAGGTACAACAGAACTGCAGACTACATGCTGTACAATGCCAGAAAAAGGTTGCGGTAACTTAAAAAGAATTGAAAAATTGTCATAAATCGGGAGAAATGCAGGAGATTTATGACCCCGGGAAGAAACAGGGAAAAGGCAATGAAAAACAGGAGCCGGGAAAATTGGAAGGGTTGACAAAGTGGGTAAAGACAAGTATTTGAACAAATAAAACAGTCTGGTAAGTTCCGAAAAACGACATCACTTTAACGTAATGCAGCCTTTAAAACCAGCAAAAGACAACACGTTGTCATATCATCATATAACCAAATCCAAAATAGAGGACAATGTTTAGTCTCATGTCACAATAACCATATAGCATCAAATACATTGCCCAGCCTGACTCTTTATCAATAGTATAATGACATAAAGGCTGCAGTTCGTAGTGTACAGGAAAGGGTGCTTATGGACATTAAGCAGATTCTATATGTCATCCCTGTAAATGTAGATGCTTTCATTTAATTCCAGTTGTCCTCATTTATCGTTCTTTCTGAAACATTTGAAGGGAGATACATGGAGCATGAATCACTGTGGCTGCCAACACACATCAAATAGGATGTCAAGACAGACGGATGGTGCAATGCTGAGTGCAAACACTATTTGTCTTCTCTGTCTCTTCCACTTTTTATTTTTTATATTTTGCTTTTGGCAGTGGATGCCGGGGTTAGACAGAAGCATCGGGCAAGTACCGGCCTTTTGTTCAATTTCAGTATCAGTCAGTCTCGTTCACCTCTGATATGACGGAAGGAGGTTCCTGCTGAATGTTTGTATCATTGTTCTATCAGCTGACTCATTTAAAGTTACATATATGTTGTGGGAAAATTTTACTCAGCACTGCAGTCAGTAAAATGTGAAGTTAGCTCACCATGTCTCAGATGGAAAAAGGTTTTCTGAAACAGGCTGACTTTGTTGGGAATTGATAGGAGGACAGATAATGGAGGTGGAGAGTTGTAGAATAGCAGGTTTTAAATGAGGATGGGTTAAATAGCCATTAGAGGCACTAGCAGGGAGGACTGATTGGGAGCAGATTATATTTGGTGAGCGACTGGTGACCCCTGGCCACAAATCTGGAGACAAAGGTTAGAGGCAGGTAATAGACTGCATATTAGAAACAAGCAGAAAAGCCCTGCCGGTAAACGCACAATGATGACTCACTTGATGAACTGACAAGAGGTACCAGAGGGAGAGCATTTGGGTCAGTGGAAGGTTGCTGGGGTTAAGGCAACCCAGAGAATTCAGGAGCTATGTGGACGAGTAATGTAACGTTCAATACATCCCAGACAATTTTTTTTGATCACGTCTTTTAATGGACATTGCTGTTAAAGCATTTGCATTAATCTACATCATCAACTTTTACAGTCTGTCTGCCTGATGGTCCCGTCTGTCTGACGGTCCGTCTGTCCGTCTGTGTATGTGTTTGCTGTGTTTGAATTCATTAATTGCTCATGAATTCAGCTTTTTTTGGGAGAGGATAATTGTGTTATTTAGTTTTGCTGTCTACAAAATGATTACTACTAGTACTGACACAAATAAAGACTAAATGACTAAATTGATAGATAAACTGGCAGCATGGTGCTGCAGTGTACAGCACTGTTGCCTCAAGAAGGTCCTCGATTTGAATTCTGCTGGGGCAGGGTGGGGCATGTTCTCCCTTTGCTTGTATGGGTTTCCTTCGGGATGGGTTAAATGCAGAGTATCAGTTTCACCTAGTCGTACATTGTATGGTATATAGATAACGATTCTTCTTCTGAAGGCTATATGTAGGTAGGGAAACATTTACAACACGACAACACACTTTGCAAATGTCAGCAGTAAGGAAATGTGGATAAAAATAGAAGTTACAATCGTGGTCAAAAGTTTACATCCACTTGTAAAGAACATATATATCATGGCAGTCTTCAGTTCTGATGATTTATGCAATTCTCATGTTTCTGTGATGGAATGAGTGGAACACACACTACTTTGTAACAACAAACATTCATGAAGTTTGGTTCAGTAATGAATTTATCAATCATTATCAGTCAGAAGAAGTTAAGAGGCCATGCTACAAAGCAAATTTGATTGAAACAACTTTCTATAATCACCAAAATTGATCGTTCGAGTTACTGTATATATATTTTTGATCCAGCAGATTTGGTCACATTTTAAGAAGACCTATAATAAATTCATTATTGAACCAAACTTCATGAATTTTATTTTGTGACAAAGTAGTTTGTGTTCCACTCATTCCATCACAGAAAAATGAGAGCTGTAGAAATCATTGGAACTCGAGACTTCTATGTTATACGTACATGTTCTTTACAAGTGTATGTAAACTTTTGACCACAACTGTAAAAGGCCTAAACATGCAAAAGCACCAGTTTAATACTTAAAGGTGTTTTCTGAAACAATTTATGCTCCCAAAGAGTTGAAGGGTTTTAAGGCAACACATACTCATACCTAAATGACCGAATAGGATTGCCAGTGACGCCTAAAACATCACATATCAACCGTTTCTAAAACATGACCGTTGCAGCGAAGCAGCAACCGGTGTACTGGACCTGTGTTGTATGTTCGAAGGTTGGTTAGCTTTAGGAAAGCATTGTGTTTTGGATTAAAATAACTAAGGTACTTCAACTACAAATGTACCTATGATAAGTAAGTAACTACATTTTGTTACATGACATAACTTCATCACATTAGTAAATAAAAAAGACTCACCGTAGCATTGACTTCTGGTCTCCTAGGTACTCTGATGGGGAAAGCCTTTTTTTAGGTTGTGTAACACCCAATAATGTAGTTACCCAATTTAAAGTATAATAAAACCCAGTAAATGTTCTGACTGATATTGTAATAACATTTTTACAGATAACTTAATACCTTTAATTTCTTTCAATACTGATAATGTAGTAATTGTGATGTATGATGCAACTGTCATGCTGGAGCAGGGAAGGTGGACCGAAATGCATGAGATGGCAGGCGGGAAATGCAATGGATGAGGTTTAATGGGGAACCTGGCAATACCACGAACAGGCAAACATGGAAAAAACATCAGGGAAACTGAACAGACCATCAGGAAATGGAACACAAAACCCCAGGATCTTGGAAACACAGCAAATAACTCAACAATGACTGAACAAAAGACTGGACTTAAATACAAACTAAACTAACGAGGGGATGAGGTGCAGGTGGAGTGAGGCGGAGAAACACAGATGAGGCTGATAGGCTGGAAAAAGCTGGAAAAACACTGGAGGGAGGGAAGGGCTAATGAGGGAGATGCCATGCAGGTGTGGAGGGAAAGCAGACAGACAGAAGAACTCAGGTAACAGGGCTGGGCTAATCAAACGGATACAAGACAGGTGTGGAGGGAAAATCAGGCCGGTGAGAAAAACGGGAGGGAAAACGGAACACTGGAGGGGCAAAAATATACCACAAAACATAGAAAACAAACTAACAGACATACAATGAAACTAAAAGGACACGACCATGACAGTAACAATCTAAAAAATGGTTGTTTTTTTCTGTGAAATGTACAGGTGTACATGTATACAAATTTACAACAGATGATAAGTGGTATGCTGTTATCAGGCAAAGTCCCTAAAATCCCTATCAATAGGAAATGAACCTGCACATACCAATGCTGACCGGTTGTTGTGCAAGGATTGTCCATTAGAACAGAGTGGATCTGAGAATAGACACCATCAGAAGATGACAAAAGCTGCAGAAGATGGCTAATGTTACACAAGCGAGCGCTGAAGGCAAAACAGTCGATTTAATCTTCATGAAATGTTCTTTTTCATCAGTGTCAACAGTGATTCTGATTGAACAAGTGTCTCTATGTTATATTGATGCAGAAAGTGTCATAACATATCAGCATGACAGTGCATGTCAACTAACCACTATGTGGCGTGACATAGTGGATGTTGTCATTTTGACATCGAAAGTGATATAACCCTGTATGACGAGGTATAACGATCATTAATGACTGCTTATGTATGCTTATGTCAGGTGTCACGCAGATCCCCTTCTAATGAATTGCTACCAATTCCCAGACTGAATTCCAGATAATGTGATAAGGTACATTATATTATCTGTAAAAATATCATTAGTAGAGGTTTATATTCTTGGTTGGTATACATTTTTTGTAATGAAAATATTCCACCTTATAATGTAGATCTAGAATATTTCAGCCTTTCTCTATAACAATGGTCGAAAACCTCACAGACAACACATAGTTTATTTGGCTTGGTGTCCTTGACTTGATTTTTTTGTGTGTAACTGACCACAGGCTGTGACAGTGGTGGCAGGTGTGACTGGATGCTATTTGACAGGTTATTTACTCGACTCCTGTCCTGTGGAATTCAGGCCTCTGGTGGCAACAAACATCACTTCAGTTATGCTGTGACAGAGGAAAACAGTATGCTCTCATTAAGTCACCTGGCCTTAACATCTTTCACCTTTTTCTCAGGGAGGAAGTGTTATGATGTGGACGTATGTCCTTTGTTCCTCTCCTGTTAATTCAAGGTCACTATTGCACAGATATAAGTAGAATACAGTCTGACAGTCCAGTATAGTACACAATGTCCTTTTTTTTTTTTTTTTTTTTTTTTTTTTTACTTCACTCATCACTACTGCTTATTTGTTTCTCCCCCAAAAGTGAGTGGAAAAATTCTTCTCCAAAAATTTGGAAAATCTCACATTTAGAAAACCACTAAAGCAGTAGATGAGACACAGGTGGTGGGAAATAGTCAGCTGCAGCTCTATAGAATAACTCCAGGAAAAGTATTTCAGAGCAGAGATCTTCATTGTTCCAAAAGATTGGACTTGACAGATACTGAACAGAGCTACCGTATCCTGACATGCATACATTATTTGTTTTTGTTTAAAGAGAAGGCCCAGGGGTTGTATTCACAAAACATCTTGAGGCTAAAAGTAGCTCCTTCAGCTTCCAGTCCTTGCGGTTATGCCTCTACCATTTCAGATCCTCCTATCCTCTGTCAGACTGGATTAGGATCATTGGCAGACTGTTATCTTCAGGTCTCTCCAGAATCTCAGTGGGGTTCAAGTCTGGGCTTTGGCTGGAGCCACACTGGGACATTCAGAGCTCTGTCCCAAAGCCGCTTGGCTAGGTGCTGTGGCTCATCATGCTGAAAGGTGAATCTTTGTCCCAGTTCCAAGTATTGCGTTTGCAAGTACTTATTTTCCCTCTGATGAGATCTCTTTGTTTAGCTTCATTCATTGTTCCTTTCTAATCCTGATCATCCTCCTTGCTGGTGCAAACGTCCATGCAGTGTGATGTTAGAACGGTGTGACCCAAGTGATTAGCTGTGCCTGTTTGTCTGCTTGGCCAAGAATGCTTTGCAATCAGGCCAAAAAGTGAATGTGGCTCAGGAGGTAGAGCAGGTTGTCCACAAATCACAGGGTAGGTGGTTTCGATTCCCAGGTCCTCCTGCCCACATTTGGACACGTCCTTGGGACAAGACATTGTGGGGCAAATGTCTTGGGGCAAATTGTTAAGCGCTTTGGGCAAAAGCATCATTCAGATCAAATTTTATAGGCATTTGAACGGTCCAGAAGTTCCACACTGGCACTAGATGCAATAATAGATGCAGGGGCACACAGGCAACAAAAGGCAGCAAGGGAACTGCTGTCAAGTGGCCCCACTGTGCACCAAATTCAAATTGACGCAACATTAATGGACCGCAAAAATGTTGATCAGCAATGATTAAATTAAAACAAATCTTAAGATCTGTTCATTTGTATCGTGCTTGTGCGTACAAATGCAAAAAGTCAAAGTTTAATTAATGTTCTCATCACCTGACACCTAATTTAACTGAACAGGCTTCTTTAGAATGATTTAAAATATTGAAAATCAGTCAACACTAATTTACTTCAGTCACACAGTAACATTCAATGGTGCACCACTAACTGGAGCTGTGCTGGCTCCTGCTCCCTCTTCCTCCATTTCCTTTACTTGTTCACCTTTACAGTTTGTTTGAAATATGTCAGGGAGAACACCAAGCAGCAGCCACACACCACCTTCTCAGTGAGGTAACAAACACCTTTTCCCTCATTTACGTCATCAGGCTCTGTGTTAGCGTTGTGTTTAAATCTCAAACACTGCCAAACAGGGGCTTTCGCTTGTTGCTTTGACACCAAATCCTCCACCATCATCTTGTCAGTCAACTTCAATCATGTGATAAGTGGAGTGACTTCAGGCTGCAATTGTGCTGCTGCTGTAAAGATTCTAACCCTGGTCTATGGGATGGATATTTTGTCATCTATCCTTTTTCAAAAGAGAACCTGCATTCATGTGGGGTGCCCAAAATGTATGACTATATGTACTGTCCGAACACGGTCTGCTAATGAAGGGACATGTCTGCCTTCATCTTCACCCACTGTACTCCAACCAGTATCTACAGTCAAGCCTGTTTGTAAAACATTAATGTGAAAATTTGCCAATTGCCAAAATGATTAATTAATTTCTAAATGTGCTGCGTTGCCTTTGGTGCAGCATGTAATCTGCAAAGTAACTAGTAACTAAAGTTATTGAATAAATAAATAAAAATAATACTAAGTACTGTACTTGAGTACATTTACTTAGTTACATTCAATCACTGCATATAATCAATTGAAAACAGTACAAAGACAATATATTTAAAGTTTACCTCATCAGCTTCCTTGATTTTTATCAAATATATGCTTATTTTAAATTTGATGGCAGCGACACTTTTCAAACAAGTTGGGATAGGGGCAACAAAAAACTGAAAGTTGTGGAATGCTCCAGAAACACTTGGAACATTCCACAGGTAAACGGGTTCATTCATAACAGTTGATATAATCATGATTGAGTAAGAAAGGAGCATCCTCGAAAGGCTCAGTGCTTAACAAGCAACGACGAGGCAAGTTTGATTGCAAGTGAAAAATGATTGCATTCATTTTTTGTTTACAGTTGATCTGTGCCTTTGTTTTTTCATGTTTTAATCTGAAAAGGGAACCTATTAGATAATTTTTTGGGCCCACCTCAAATACTTTATAGCTAAATCACTTCCCCGTGTCCCTCTACACCCCTGCAGTCTTCTCTTTCTGGACTCTGACATTTTGCAGACTCCTAACGGACAATGTCAGAATCAGCTCCATTCTTCCTTGTCAGGTGAATCAATGTGCAGTAATGGGATTCCAATTCACCCTTAATCGATTACTCTGGTCCCCATTCCCTCTGGTGGTGATCGATTTGCTGGGAATGACTTGTTTGAGTTTGATTTCCACTCCACAGAAGATGTGGATCCTGAAGCACACTGCTGACTGGATTTGCCTCCAGGGAAGTTTGATTGTTGCTGATTTTTTTCTCTCCCCTTCAAGTTATTGATGTTGCCTTACTTAGCTGAGTGGTCTGTTGTGTCTATTTAGGAGTGTCAGACACTTGTCCTGTTCTCATTCTTTTTCAAGTGAGAGGTAGTAAGTGGGCTGCTGGTGTGTGCCCCAACAGTTGTAATTAGCTGAGATGAGCTTCATGCCTTTCATTGAACTGAAGGCTAATTAAGTAATTAAGGAATCCATTGCTCATGCATTTCACTGTCCCTTTTCTCTCTGTTTTAGCTTAGAATTCTGTCCTTTTGTATTGAGTTAATGTTGTGATTAAAGAACTGGAAAACAAATCAAATTATTACTCGCAACAATATAAAAAAATACAGTAGTAACACGAGTGACACATGAGCAATCTGCAGACTGCAGCCTGACTGCAATAACAATAATACAATAATACTACAACTATGTCCATAACCACGTCTCCCGGTATGAGCTCTCATCGTAGTCTGTAACGCGGTCGATGATGGTGGTGTCGTTGGCATACTTAACAATGAAGTTATCTCATCTTGAGGCCCAAAAAGGCTGTTACCCATAATATTATATTGTGAAAGATGCGGCTGTAAAACTGTGGATACATTTTCTGCCACAACCCCTGCTAAGTGACCCGTTTCACCTTCAATTTGATCCATTCAGTCCAATTACATTTGGAAAGTCTCAGTTCAGAGTTGAACCATTAAATCCTTTTATCCCTAATCAAGTTAGTTGTAAGGCTAAACTGGAAGGTAGCTGGTTGTCACCATGCAGTGGTGAGTTTGTGTGTTCCCTCAAAATTGCAGCAAGGCAGGAGCTGCTCATTTGCACACCACTGTTGCCCACTGTCGCTCTGATGGCAACCGCTAACTGCCTCACCCAGCACAGAAAACTGTCGTCTGTCACCAGCGAAGGGACTCAAATCAACTCATATCCCTGCCTGGTGAGTGTCCGACATACTGGGTTTTAAAGGTCTTTGTTTTCCGACCACATGTCCGTAACTTAGCTGTGTTCAGCCTCAGAAGCTTGAAACAAAGTTAACGGGCTAGCTATTTCTGAGGAGGCTAAGCTAAGTAAACACAAATAACAATGACACGACAGAAAGAAAAGACACAAACAACAGCTCACAGAAAACAAACACAGCTGCCGCCAATGTAACCAAGTGCTGTGGGTTCACCAAACTGAGCAGGTTTAATATGAAGGAAAAGAACGGGACACGAAGATGTATTGTAAGAGCATTGAGCAGCAACAATCTTCTTCTCATTTTCTCCCCCACATGTCTCAAACACCAACCACTCTTGCCTTACAGCAACTCTGAGGGGACACAACTTTTTTGTGCTCTCTTTAGTGGGGTACCTTATAAATCACGATGTTACAGGGCTCAGTAGTACATGACTGTAAGCCATCGGCAGTGGAGGATAGAGGTCGCTGATAGGACCTTTTACAAACTATTGTTATTGGCTGAACTTGGCTCCGATAGTTGCCGATGGCTGCGCAGCCTCCACCAACCACACGGAGGAGTACGTCATTAATTTGCATGGAGGATACGCTGAGTCAATCATCATCATTTGAGGGCCACTTCTGGTGAAAATATCTAAATCCTCTTAATCTCCCTCTCCCTCTTAATCTAAAGTAAACAAATTGACACAGACAAGTAGCTGCTGTACATTAACGTTAGATATGCAGCAGCCATACGTGAGTGACAGACATTAATTATCGTCATGTTTTTCAATGTAGACTAAGAGACTAACGTTACATCAGAGATATTTGTTTCATAAAGTAATTCTCCACTCCATGAAATACCTTCCATGCACTACTCTGGCCATAGGGTTAGGAAATACGGGCTAACGTTAAATCTTTGTGGTCCCGGGGTAACGTTAAACTTTGGAACAGCTGATTTTACTGGAAAGTCATATTCAGTCTCTCATAGCCAGACCTCCCTCATCTGACCTGTTTTTAGTTTATCTAGTCTTGAATATATAACGCGACACCATCACCTTGTCCACGATAGGGACAGGGCACTGAAGAGGCAGGCAGGCAAAGAAACCATTCCGTTAACGTTACGTTACTTCATACTGTATTTACCAATGTGGTGTTCTCTCTTCCAAATAATCCAGCCACGTAGCTATCCATCCATTCATGAAATGAAATACCACACTTTATACTCCTCCTTAACCCGGGAATATGCACAAACATCAATGGTTTGTAAGAGTGGCATTTAACAATGTAATGGGACACACAACAGAAGTAATCCTGGCCAGTTCAGCCACAGAACAGCTCATCGTCCATTGTAAATAGAACAGATTCCAATGATGTAATCCACTAAAACACGTTTCCAGATCTTGTGTCTTGATATCAACCAGACATCTACTGCTAGCTTTTCAACTCAAATTAAAGACTGTGTCCTGCACATCTCTAAAGTTACTCTACTTTACTAACGTTACAAAGCCCGAGTTTCACTGTAACTTATTACTGAGAGGGCAGAGAGAGAGAGGGCCCTAATGTTCAGTTCAACAGTTCTAATAAAGTTAATACCAAAGATTGTTCAATTTCAACTAAATATAGATGACTACGTTGTACCTGTCCAGCTTTCACCAACAAATTAGAGGGTATATATATATATATATATATATATATATAATAATTTTTTTAATCGGCTCTGGCCGAGCACAGAGCAAAGTTTTGGTGAGCAGCATTTTAGTTCTGACAGTAAGTTGAATATAGGCGTTGGAGAACAGTCATCGATCATTCCTTCAATCGTTGATAAACCATCTGATCGCCGCATGTCACACAGAAGTGCATTTTAACTGCGATGCGAACATTTAGCTGAGTGAAAAAAAAGTCTAACTACGTAGTCAGTGACTAGGAATCTTTTTCTGAACACGGTATGTGTCCACCTTGTGCAAATACATACAAAGTATTTCAATCTGAATGCGTTTATCTGGAAAAGTTGTCCGTCATTAAATCTCAGTTCAGCTCTTCAGAGTGTAGTTTCCCTGTTGATCACATTGCTCCTACTTAACTCTCCCTCTGATCGGCTTATGTGGCAGTTTAAAAAATGTGCAGGTGCTCACAGGAAATTAAATAGAGCTAACACAATCTCTAAAGCATGTCATCTCCTCTCAACCTGTATCTGTCCAACTTGCATTAACATTTTCATCATTAAAATTTTTATTCTCCCAAAAATCATTTAGAGGAACACTTCTTGTTTTAATTTTCAAAGCTGAGTATTTAAATATTTCTGAATCCTTTCCAGAAGTAGACACAAACCTTTCATAGATGAACCATGATGTGGCTGGTTGCCGTCCCTTTCTTAGTCAACAACGTCAACGTTTTCCATAAACTTCTTCATATACTCCCCTCACTACCGAACTCCATTAAGAGAATAGTTGACAAATGAAACATCCCACAGAGAGTCGGAATGCACCAAGAAAGCATCAGCCTCCCTTTTAACGTTTCTAAGGACTATGGAAAGACTGTTTTAATTTATGGGCCCCTTCCAACTCTCTGGCTCCAGTCCTCATGCAGATCTCACAGCTTGGATTTTATTGATAACTGTAACTTATTCTGGCACCGTGATTCTCTGTTCATGAGAAACAGAATCCCTCCAAACAAGTGGGGTAGCCAAATGTTGTCAGCTAAAATCCAGCGTGCAGTCCAGTCATCTCCACGTGCATGGCGATTTACACAGCAGCACATACCCACCCCCAAATCCCCCCTCCTCCTTTCATCCCAGATCACCTTCGCCTGCCCTAACCCTCCAGTTGGCCGTCCCATGAACTAACCCTTCATCTTCCTACCCAAACCGATTACTCTGTCCCTGACTCAATGATCTCTGCAATTGCAGTTATCTGTATTAACAGGCCCTCCCCCTCGGGAAGACCATGGAGGTGCGCTAATATCACCAACTTGGATCCGTCCACGGTGTATCCACCCAACTACCATCAAGCTTGGAGAACTCATACAGTAAAACTGGCCTCCTGAATGCAAGGTCACTTTGCAATAAGAAAACCATAATTCATGACTTAATTGTCTCTAATAGTGGTGGCTCCAACACTGTGGAATGGTCATCCTATAGACTTATGTTATGCGGTCTCTGTTGATGCCTTTAAAAAGCAACTGAAGACTTATTTAGTCAATTTGGCATTTGTCTCACCTGCTGCTATCTAGTGTTGTGATCTGTATGCTTTCATTTGTTTTCTTTTTTTCTCAGTTTGCTGTTTTTATGGTTATAATGTTTTGTTTAATCTTACTTGTTAGCACCTTGTGACCGTGGTCTGTAAAAGGTGCTATATTAAATAAACCTTACTTACTTACTTACGAATAACTTATGGTTACAGAGACGTCGTTGACTCCTCCTCCTTCATTCCTCGTCCCTGAGGGAGAGGCAGTGGTTTAGCTGTTTTTTTTAATACTTTTTTTTTTAATATAAAATATGTTTTAAATGCCCTTATATTTCCTTTGGTAATTTTAATTCTTTTGAGGTTTTAAGCTTTCATATTACAGGCCCTGCTCCAGTACTATGTATTTAAATTTATAGACCTCCTAGATACAACAATATTATTCAGAATTTTCTGAACTTTTAGCAGTTGTTTTATCCAAACATGACAGAGTGCTTATTCTGGGTGATTTTAATATTCATGTATGTTGTCCCTCTTACCCCATGTCAAATGGGTTCATTGATCTAGCCGAATCGCTCATCAGTACAGTCAGTTAAAAAGCCCACACATTCAAAAGGTCATATCCTCAATCTTGTACTGTCCTCTGGCTTCTGCCCAACCTAGAAATAGTTGATATATATGTCTGATAACAAGGCTTTTATTTTTAATGTTCTCTTACCCTCTTCTTTGCTTCTAAAACCACACCTTACCCAATCCTGTATTCTTACTACTGACTCTGCACCTAAATTCTTTGATATATTTTCTAATTATCACACTAAAACACTCTCACAAAACCTGGATGAAATTGTAACCACTTTCAATAGTCATTGTGTCTCCATTCATGATCATATTGCTCCTGTGAAATTCAGGAAGCTGAAATCAAAACGCTCCCTTGGATAAATGACCACACCCGATCCCTGAAACGTCTGTGCAGACAAACTGAACGTAAATGAAAATCCACCAAATCAACTGCAATCCACAATACACTAAGCGAATATATGACACCAAACCAGAATACTGTAAAAGAAGTGAGATCAGCCTACTTATCTGCCATAATATCAAGCAACAACCATGACCCCAAAGTTTTATTTAATGCCATCGACTCTTGTTAATGGTCCATCCTGTCCAGGTCCCATTGATGATAATAACTGGACAGAGACATTTGCTGCTCATTTTATCCAGATGCTAGAGAGCATTCGTTCCAATATTTCACCTGATCCATGTTAACGACCCATCGTTGTTGATAACCTAGCCATCCTTTCCCAGTTTCAAACTATTGACATATAAGCACTCTGAATTAATTTATCAAATGAAATACATATCATTTCAACCAGGTTTTTAAAAGGAATTTTCCCCACTGTCGCCCCTTTTATTTTATCAATTATTAACAGTAAATCTGTCAACTTCCAAAACTGTTTCAAATATGCAATTATTCGACCAATTCTGAAAAAACCTTATCAGAATCCTTAGATGAACTATAGACCAATTTTTTAAATGATCTTTTTTTATCCAAAGTACTAGAGAATGTTATTTCAACCCACGATTTTACAACAACAACAATATTTTTAGTAGTTTCCAATCAGGTTTTAGAGCCTGCCATAACACAGAAATGGCCCTTGCAAAGGGCTCTGTTCTGGTCCTTTGAGATTTGATTCTAGATTTCTGGTTTTGACACAGTTGACCATGCCATCCTTCTGCACGTCTAGAGACATGGGTCGGGCTCAAGAGTAATGACCTAAAACTGCTAACCTCATACCTGTCCAACAGATCATTCTTGCTTGTCCTACTTGAACTCCAGTCCCTCTAATTATGATTTAATATGTGGTGTTCCTCAAGGATCCATTCTGAGCCCTCTACTATTTTCCATTTACATGCTTCCTCTCAGTCAGATAATCCAGAACCATGGTGTTTCCCATCACTTCTACATGGGTGATACCCGACTCCATGCCCCCTCAAATCTATGACATCCACCTTAGATAATCTCCTCGCCTGCCTTTGTGACATTAAATCTTGGATGTCACAAAACTTTTTAAAATGAAATAATGACAATTCAGAGGTCATGGTATTTGGCCATATACAACCCACCAGCCTGCTGCACAGTAAACTTATCATACTGAGCAATAACTTCACCCAAACTGCAAGAAATCTTGGTGCAATCTTTGATGCAGATCTTTGCTTTGAAGCCCATGTTAAGAATGTTGTCCAGTCTTGTTTTTTTCAGCTCAAGAAAATTTCCAAAATTAGATCATTCTTGTCTCGCTCTGATTTTGAAGTTAAGCTTGCTTTTATTTTCTTATGCTTAGACTGTAATGCACTTAATATCAGCATCAGCTGGCTCTCCCTCCACTGACTCCAGCTGGTGCAGAGTGCTGCTGCATGCATTTTACGTGGCACCAAAAAATTTTAGCACATTACTCCTAGCTAATTTACACGGGCTACCTGTTTAATTTCATATTGATTAATTTAAGATTTGACTTATCACTTTTAAAGCTTTAAATGGTCTTGCCCCAAATTGTATTAAAGATTTACTGACCCCCAACATGTATGTGCCTGGGCGTTCTCTTCGATCAGTGAATGCAGTTCTACGGATAGACTTGTCAGTAAAGGTGACCAGGCCTTTGCACTGAGAGACCCCAGACTATGGAACTCTCTTCCTATTGAAATCAGGCAGGCTACATTGTTAGCAACTTTAAAATCTTTTCTTAAAACTGTCTTTTAAAGAAAGGCATTTAAGTTTTGGGTTTTATCATTTTACATGTTTCATAATTTTCTGTTGTTTTATCTCGGTTTCTGTTGTTTTTATCTGCTGTTGATTCTTTCTTTTCTGTGAGGCACTTTGTAACTTTGTTTAGAGAAGTGCTGTACAAAAAATGTTATTTTGTTAATATTAATAAAATGCTATCATCCTTCCTGAATTTACTTTAGAGGTATGAATAAACCTACATGGAAAACACAGAGAGGCAAGGAAAACACTGGTTGAATAATCCCAGGCGAACCTCTCATGATCAGCTGTATAGCCACAAAATGGTGGTGCATTTTTATCCTTGAAATGTGCAAATGTGAAAAGAGACTTGGTAATGTTATTAATATTTCAGTGCAGGGAGAAGCCTTTGATATTTGGCTTTCTTGTTTTTCCACACTTTCCTACAGAAGGCCGAGGAGGCCACAGGTTTAATTATTTTTGTTTCTCAATACCACAGAATAATTATTTAATCATGTTGACATCATAAAGAAAGTCTCATGATGTCCCATAATAACTGTATAGGAGCTCTTAGTGTAATTGTTAACAGGTTGTTTACAATATAGTCAGTAGATACCAGATAATAATATCAGTATATAGTTAAAGTTGATTACCTCTTCAAAATCTCACACCTGTTTATCAAATGATCTTTGGATAACACTCCAGCATGTTGAAATAAAAACTAATGTCTGAAAAAATAGATCACAAGTGTACAGTGACTTCCCACACAGCCCACAAAAGTATTTGATCGAGGACCTGTTATCTCTGTGTTCTGTGTAAGGTCTGTGGCTTTACAGGCTGATGAAAAAGTATTGCTTTCTTATTGAAACAGTTTATGCACTAATTAATAAAGGTTCCCACATGAGTAAAACAGGGCCTACTTCAAAGTCTGGAACATAATCATAACCAAGGATAGTACATTTTTTATGAGTCAGTAATGTTGTTAAATTAATATTTGTGTTGTGGGAAACACCGTTTTCCCAGTCCCTTCATGGGTTACACATCAGTGTACTGCAGGGCAGTTGAGTTCCCTCAGCTAATTCACACATGACTGTCAATAATATCATATCTTGGCGCAAGCCTAGGAACAGGTAATAAGGAGATAATGAAAAAGGCTCAAATGACCCAAAATTGTCATGACCAAAACAAACATGACCAAAATATGTAGACAATCTAGTTGTGACATGATTGTTTTGGAAGACACAAAAGGGGATACTTGATCCTATTTTGGGGAAAATAAGCATAATTTTAGGCCAGGTATACAAATGTATTACAAACTCAACTCATATGTGATGTGAGTACCTAAGTAATAAACCTAATGGGTACCAGAATACTTAAGAAGGGAAAGAGAAATAAATAAGAAATTACGGGAAGAAGGAAAGTTGAAGATATCAGTGAATTATCTGTCAGGGAGTGAAGAAAATAATTTAGAAAAGAATGGAAGAAGAGGCAGCAAAAACAGGATAATGATGAAAAGACAGGAAGAGTTGGAGATATTTTGCAGAGCTTCCAGGGAGGGTGATCAGATCATTGCACATAGCCACTGGGAAACAAAAAGGATATAAAAGCAAAAATCAGTCAGAAGAAGTAAGATCAGAGAAACACAGAGGAGGAATAGAAAAACATATAAAACAGTGTCAAAGGTTGATATCACACCAGTCAAAATGTTCTCCAATGCTCAATTTGTATCAGGAAGTGATGCTGGAACTCTCCAGGTGTCATCTGAAGCTTTCCTATTCACTTTTCTGTAATTCAAATCTTTTTTGGATTGTTGCCCCAAACATCAGTGATTAGCGAGACATTTGTCTGCAAAGTGCATAACGAAGGCAAAATAAAAGCAGACAGGCTCAAGCAGCATGTTGGAGTGTTGTAGAGAAAACTGAAACTTAGTATGTGTGTACATCCTTTTATACAGAATCAAACAATTGATGATATGATCACAGGAAGATATGTTTCCTGGTTATGTACTCACACCTATTTCCTGTTATGAAACCAAAATGTCCTAATTGTCTCAATAATATATCCATACACTATGTCCCCAGTATATTCACTAATGCACATACACAATATATTCCCCTCTTGGGAGTCTATTTTTTTCAACCAAACAGTCAATGCAAGTAAAGGCGAAAAAACCTAACGATAGCATATCTAGGTAAAAAATTCCCTTATGACCCCCCTTGTTACTTTTTCAAGATAATTTTGGGCGATCACGGTTTCGTTTGCCCTGGCTAATATGTATAATACAAACTTGACATAAATTGATTGATGCAGGTTACAAATGTAATGTAAGCAGGGCAAAACATATAAGTCAGCACTTGCCTGCGTTGTGCAGTTGAGTGTAAATCAAAAACATAGGTCAAATATAAAGACTGAGAGTATAAATGAGCAAAAATATAATTCAAAACTTAACCTCAAAAATATAAAATATGAATACAAATTTAAATGGAGTATAAGCCAAATTAAATGTATTTTTCTTTTTATATGTAAAAAATTCAGATCGATTACAAGTACAGAATTTGATTTCATCCATAACCTCATATAAAGTAAACAGTACTGATCAGAAATAAAATTGTATTAAACTTGATTAACTCAAGTGAAATGACATCAGCATAAACATCGCTTAACCAAAACATCTCATTTTACATGACTATAAAAACTATTGGCTTTAGCATTACCAAAATAAATGTTTATATTACAGTTCAGTTCATCAGCCTTGCTCAGACAGTTGCCACTCCTTCTGATTTGTTGCCAAGTTCATCTGCCGAACAAAAGCCTTTGTAAGAACATTTCTCAGAATAGGTAATGATGCAACAGACTATCAGGGAGATTTTGATTAGTACTGCCAATGGGGTTATTCCTATTTTTGCCAATAAGGCTCCCCAATTTCCAAGTTTTAGAGATAACCAATCCCATGAGCCTTTTTCCTTCTCCATCTTTCAATTCCTGTCTTAGCTCTCTGAGCTTAGACATAGCCACAGAGAATGTTCCACCAGGTGCAGTGTTATTGGGAATGTAAGTACAGCACTGATCTCCAAAAAAAATGACGTAGTCCACCCCTCTTAGCTAACATCCAATCTAAGGCTTGCCTATTTTGCCATGCCATCCTGCTCATTTCCTGTAACTGTTCTCCTAACGCCATGAGGGCCTCATTAGTATAGTTAATGAACCGCTGCTGGTTGTAATAAATATAATTGATCCAATCAACATTTTTGTTGGGTCTTATCCAGAGAAATATGGATAATATTTCATTTCTTGCTTAAAATTCCTCTGGGCTGCAGTAAACCATGTAAATATACCCTTGGATCTGGAGTGTATCCCATCTCTATTTAGCAATATGTCATCCCCACACATCCAATAGCTATCTGCTACTGCAAATGTCTGTTCACTCAGCAAGTGGAGAGTAGTACAGTCATAGTTATATTGTGACATGTCTGACCTAATGGTACTGGATTCTCGTACCACACAGGCGTAGTGACGAAAATGGGAGTCACATTAGTGTGTGGGAACCAAGACAATACCCACGTTTTTTCACAGTTAACTGTAGTATTACTCATATGAACTCCATTCCAATTTTGACACGTATCTGAAAAGCCTCCGTTAGCAAAACATTCATATTCCAATATTTTGTCTAATTTGTAATTAGTGGGAGGTTCATTTGGGCTGTTGCAATCTTAAACTCTGCACATGAATTGTGGAATCTAAAGGATGATTTTAGCAGATTATGGCTTTATTGAGAACTGTAAATTAGTCTACATTGGACACCACAAATAGGTAGGGTGGAGATTCTAGCTGTCCCTGATGTGGGAGTAAATCTGCCATCTTTACACTCTTTTTTTCCCATTCTTTAGCACATTCCCTGAAATTATGTTTTTCTGGAATTACAGTTGGCAGGGTTGTTGGGGCGTCTGCACACACTATGCAGTCATCAGGTGTCATCTCCCTTACAGTGTACCACACCCATTGTGACTAGCTCGCTCCCAGATTCTAACTTTTACGTTTTTAAAACTTCTCTGTTTTGGCTCATATTTTTCTAGTTGGTCAGTTTGGTCATGCTTTAACTCATTTTCTAGCTCTTTTTCTGTGGGTTGTTCTGAGGACAAAGTTACTTTTTAACAAGTTCACTGGTTGTTACCTCTACATGCCTAGGATTGTCTGTTACAGAGTTGACCTCATCTTTACCTATGTGAACAGTTATATTAGTCACATCAGTTACCTTATTTAGTGGAGCAATGGTTGGATTTAATTAACAATAGGGCATTCAGTGGTGATCAGGCTAGCAGCTGGGAGATTGGCTGTGCCCCAATTAGTTGGCATGCTGGTAGTTGGAGCTTCAATTGCATCAATTATCTCAATTATATCAGTGTGGTTGGTTATATTATCATTCAAAAATTCAACTGTATCTCTTTCATCAGTCTCATTATTGGGTGTCACTTGAGTTGTTGTTATGAAAATCAAGGACATATGTTTTGCTGGGGTCTATCACTGCTGCATCATTTCTAAGATCCACATGTCTGGTCCGTCTCTTACGTATGTTTTTACACCGTCCAAATAATAATTTCTCCAGTCACACAACAAATAATCCCAGTAATTACTGAGGGTGGCGTCTTTAAAGATACTTTGCGAATCACTCCCACTGCTATGTCTTGAGGTGGGCCATTTTTTCTTATTCTTCCCAGTGTCATATTAGGACTTGGCCTTTCAATCTCTCTCCTTTCTGAGTCATGGGTTGGAATTTGGTCTAGGGGCATGTTTGACGACTGTGTAGTTGCATATCATACTTATCTGGCAAATGTGTTTTGTCTTTACTCTGGAATGGCAGGGTCTGGTTGTCCAGTGCTTGTCTCTCCTGTGCCTGACTTCCTGGGGACATTCATACCAGACAGATCATTATCACCAACTGGTGAATTGTCTGTTTACCACCATCCTCCAGTCAACCGGCATTTTGATTTGTCTCATTTTGTGTCGGTACTGGTCGATCCTTGGTGCAATGGTTCAGGTGATACCACGTACCATCTTCCTTCCCCCTGGATGGCTGTGGGCGTCTCCCGGCCCACCCTGTATGGACCCTCTTGCCTTGGCTTGTGCCACTTCTTCCGAAAGACCTTTATGTAGACCTCGTCCCCTAGGTTTCTTGGTCTTCGAGCCCCCCCTTTGGTGCTTGGTGGGGTGTGGCTGTGGAAGGAATCTGTGGCTGTCGGGGCTACGCAGTATTCTTTGGTCTACAGGTGGTTCTTGTAGGACTTTGGGGTATCTTGGGTCATTGGCTGTTGGCTGCAACTTGACTGGAGTCTCCTCAGTGCTTCATCCTGCCTGTGGGCTGGGAGCAATGGGGGTTCCTGGCTGTACTGAGTTTACTACTAGTCAGCTGGTCTTGGCCCTTTTGGACATTTGCTGGGGCACTTGCAGGCTGGGGGGCCAAGCATTCTGTGGCATTGCGGGGATCTCCTGGGGGCACTCTGAGTTGTGCTGGGGTGACATGGGTTGTTGGGTTTTGTGTGGACTTGTGGGGTCTGTGCTGGCTTGGGTGCGTGCTGTTGTTGGAGCGAGAGGGGGATGTCCCGGATGCTGGGATGCTGTGATTTGTGTGCACTTGTGCAGGGTTTTGGCTTCTTGCTCAGATTATTGGACATGCGTGTCTGTGGTGGTGTTGCCCTCTGGATGTGTGCTGGATGGGGGCGTTCTGGCTGGTGGTCTCAGGCTTTTGACTCCATTCCACTGTGAATTATTTCATATTAATTATAATGTTCTTTTTTTTTGTTTTAATGACAGTGTTTTATCTATGTGTTTTACTCAAGG
Organism: Pagrus major; assembly: GCF_040436345.1. Taxonomy (NCBI): domain Eukaryota; kingdom Metazoa; phylum Chordata; class Actinopteri; order Spariformes; family Sparidae; genus Pagrus; species Pagrus major. Next base: position 2,045,052 of record NC_133237.1, on the reverse strand, counting down.
TAGCACTTCCTCAGTTCCCAAGTTCCTGTTTTAAATTGCTTTCTATGTATGTATGTTTGTGGGGGGGTGGAAGATATTGTTTTTATTATTCTCATTGTGTAAAGCACTTTGTGTTACTTTGATGTATGAAAAGTGCCATACAAATCAAGTTTGATTGATTGATTGATGTAAAGTGAATATATCCCACGCAGGGACAAGTCTCTCAGACATGTCAAAAAGACATCAGGGACACATACAAGTAGCTCATGAAGGAAAGAACAAAGAAAAACAGTGACAAAGACTGATCACTGTGACAAAGCACTGTTAAACAAAAATGTGAGGGAAGTACCTTTTGGAACATTTTGAAAAAGACAAATGACTACACAGAATATTGGCAGCGCAAATATGATAAGGAGGTACAACATGCTAGAGGTCGACCGATTAATCAGTTGGTCAATTAATTGGCACCGATAGGACCTTTTCCAAACTATTGTTATTGGCTGAACTTAGCTCCGATAGTTGCCGATGGCTGCGCAGCCTCCACCGGCCACATGGAGGAGTACGTCACCATTTTGCATGGAAGATACGTCAGTCATTATCATTTGAGGGTCACCTCTGCTGAAAATATCTAAATCCTCTTAATCTCCCTCTCCCTCTTAACCTAAAGTGAACAAATTGACACAGACAAGTAGCTGCTGTACATTAACGTTAGATATGCAGCAGCCACACATGCGTGACAGACTTAAGTTAATGTTAAGTTTTTCAATGTAGACTAAGAAACTAAGGTTACATCAGAGATATTTAGAGATATAAGTAATTCTCCACTCCATGAAATACCTTCCATGCATTACTCTGGCCATAGGGTTAGGAAATACGGGCTAACGTTAAATCTTTGTGGTCCCGGGGTAACGTTAAACGTTGGAACAGCTGATTTTACCGGAAGGTGACAAGTGTGGCATTCAGGTCATATTCAGTCTCTCATAGCCAGACCTCTCTCATCTGACCTGTTTTTAGTTTATCTATCACCATCACCTTGTCCACGATAGGGACAGGGCACTGAAGACGGCAGGCAGGCAGGCAGGCAGGCAGGCAAAGAAACCATTCCGTTAACGTTACGTTACTTCATAATGTACTTACCAATGTGGTGTTCTCTCTTCTAAATAATCTAGCCATGTAACTATCTATCCATTCATGAAATGAAATCGCACACTTTATACTCCTCCTTAACCCGGGAATATGCACAAACATCAATGGTTTCTAAGAGTGGCATTTAACAATGTAATGGGACACACAACAGAAGTAATCCTGGCCAGTTCAGCCACAGAACAGCTCATCGTCCATTGTAAATAGAACAGATTCCAATGATGTAATCCACTAAAACACGTTTCCAGATCTTGTGTCTTGATATCAAACATACAGCTACTGCTAACTTTTTAACTCAAATTAAAGACTGTGTCCTGCACATTTCTAAAGTTACTCTTCTCACTTTACAAAGCCGAGTTTCACTGTGCCTGTCACTGTCGAAACTGAACAATTTTTACACACAATTGCTGGCTGCATATGTGCAAAATTTATTAGTAAATTTGAATAACATAAAATGTTGACAGTCTCTCTGGGGAACAAAATATTATGGTCACTACCAAAACATTACTGTCATGACTAAAAATGTGCTGTCATGGCCGAAACATTGGATGTTTTGTGAAAAACAAAGTATATTGAGTTATCAACTAAGATGCTATGATGGGGTTCAACGTATATTAAAACAAAAAAATACATAACTTTGTAATTGGTTTGATCAACTTCATGCTCTTCATGGAAAAAAAAAAGGGCTTTAAATAAAGTATATCTCATAAATTGCATTTAATTTGCAAATTGCAATTTGCAAATTCAGTAAAGTACAGTATAAAGACAGGATATTTAATGTTCAAACTGATAAACTTTGCTCTTGTAAATTCACATTCTGAATTTTGAGGGCAGCAATATGTTTCAAGTTGGGACAGGGGCAACAAAAGACAGCGAAAGTTTGGAACATTCCACAGGTAAACAGGGTAATTGGTAACTGATTATACTATCATGATTGAGTATGAAAGGGCATCCTTGAAAGGCTCTGTGGATCACAAGCAAGGATGAGACGAGGTTCACCGCATTAAAAACCAGCATGTTTGTATAAAGGATAATATGACATGGGCTTGAGAACACTTTGGAAAAACATTGTTGGTAAGCAGTGTTTGTCATTGCATCTACAAATGCAAGTTAAGACTCTACCATGCAAAGCAAAAGCCATACATCATCATCCAGAAATGCTGCCTACTTCCTGAGCTCATCTGAGATGGACTTAAACTGGACAAGTGTGCTGTGGTCTGACGTGTCCACATTCAAATTGGTTTTGAAAATCACGGACATTGTGTCCTCCAGGCTAGGGAGGAAAAGGGCCATCCAGATTGTTACTAGCAGAAAGTTCAAAAGCCAGCATCTGTGATGGTATGGAGGTGTGTTAGTGCCCATTGTATGAGTAACTGGCAAATCTGTGAAGGCACCATTAATGCTGAGAGGTACATACAGGTTTTTGAGCAACATACTGTATGCTGCCATCCAGACAACATCGTTTTCAGGTACACCTCTGCCTATTCCAGCAAGACAATGAAAAATTACAGTCTGCACATGTTACAACAGCTTGGCTTCATAGTACAAGAGTACAGGTTCTAGACTGAACTGCCTGTAGTCCAGACCTGTCTCTCATAAAAAAATGTGTGGCATTATGTCATTATGTCATCATGTGGTGCAAAATATGACAACAGAGATACCAGATTTGTTGAGCAACTGAAGTCAAATATCAAGCAAGAATGAGAAATGAGTGAATTAGACATTCACTTTCAAAACAGTTAGTGTCCTCAGTTGTTGAAAGAAAAGGTGTAACACAGTGGTAACCATGACCGTGTCTCAACTTTTTTGGAACATGTTCCAGACATTAAAATTCAGAATGAGTGTATCTACAACAAACAGTAAAGTTTATCAGTTTGAACACTAAATATCCCGTGTTTGTACTGTAATCAATTAAATATATGTCGAAAAGGATTTGCAAATGTTTCTATTCTGTTTTTATTTATTTATGTTTCACACAGCATCCCATTTTTTGGGGAATTGAGGTTTTATTTGATTTACCAGTGAAAATAAAAATGAATTTAATAAAATAGCAAAAATTAGATTTACAATGTAGATGTAAGCAAAATATTAATTAATACCTGTAGGTCAATATAACCTTTCTTATTATATTACTGTATATATTACTGTTTTTCGGTACTGACAAATACATAAATACAATATGAGAAGGGACTAGACTAGACATGTGTACCTTGGCTATTATACAATATACGTACATATACATTTAGGAGGAAAAAAACACTTATTACAAGATGTTTCCAGCTCTTACTTTGAACCAGTGCTTGAGATTGGGATGGCCTCAATATTTGACAAGGTTTCTAGCCAGAATCTGAGATCAAATATTTTATTGGCCTGTCTAGGGTTTATTTAGACCAGGACTTCTCAAATTGTTTCATATCAGAGATGTCAAACCCCTCGCACTGATTGTTGATCAGATTTACTTATTCTTAATTGATTGGCTTAGCACGTGTATCAGTGCTGGAGACTAGAGACTCCAACAAAGTCTTTGTGGTTTGGACTTTACCACCTATGCTCCTATTCTTTCACATGTTGAATGATTGTTTCGGCTGTGTCACAGCTGCTGATGCAAACCCAACATTTCTTTCTGTTACTCCTTCACATTAAAAGTTGTCCAGTGGGGAGGCTTTTATTGTGAAGCATAACGATGTGGACCGTGTTGTTGGTGATATGTATACAGTATGTTCTGCAAATCAGCACACCTCCAACACTTCCTGAAGGTACACACCTGTGCCAGCATGGTCAAGCTATTGCTGAGCTATGTCCAACTGTTTGGTCACGGCTCAGCTCGGGTCTGATTTCCCCTCATCCATCACCAAACAGCAAAATATACATATGCATTTTAATAGCTGAAAAAACAGTGTTCTAAAATGTTTAATACCTTTTGAACTGGTAATCCTGCCCAAATGCTTTAAAAACTCATGTAAAGAGGAGTTTGTTAGCTTTTCAGTGGTATCACATATGTCTTGTTTGGGCATTCAGGGGTTTGTAGTGAACATGATTATGCCATCACGTTCTGCAGCATTGATTCGTCATGGACACCTACATAGTTTCTTCCTCTTTGCCAACGGGTGATAGTTGTAGCCAAGCTACTTTTGTTGTTCGAGTTCAGTGGAGCATATGTTTCAATGAGAAATGTCACTGTTGCTTCAATGTCCTGTTATGATTTAAGATTATATTAATGTTTAATATTTTGGACACATCTACATTGTCAGTAAATGAAATATAAGATCACACCTGTTTTTCACTGAAAAATGCAGAGGATAATGTTATAACAAATGGCTGTAACTTGCTTTGAAATGGTCAGAAGTAGACAAAAATTCAAATGGAAGTCCAACAAATCCAAGTATCTTTTTAAATTTAAATGCTTAAATTTTTGACTGGTGTTTTTTTTTTTTAATTTCTGGGAAATCTATCCACTTACAAAGTAAATGTAAAAATTGGGACTTTCTAGTGCCAGACTGAAACTTTTCTCCTGAATCAGATGATGTATAGAACTTGATGTTGAGTGCTAGATTAGAGGAGCAAAAACAAAATGAATACAGGAGAGTCAGGTGCCCCAAATATTGTGTTAGGTCTTTGAGGGTTAACATATCTGTTTGTTTAGGCAACTCCCTAGGGTACCTTTATATCCTTATACTGATGGGATTATCCCAGGGACCCAGACCCCTGCTGTTCACTGAACCTGCAGCTTCTCTTCCTGTCTGTAGAGGGCAGCCTACTTAGTGGAAACACTTGACAGTGATCCCTTTAGTTTTTGTCTTTTCTTTGTATTGCTCTCTATTACACACATAGAGACACAAACTCTCTCTCTCTCTCTCTCTCTCTCTCTCTCTCACTCACTCACTCACTCACTCACTCACTCACTCACACACACACACACACACACACACACACACACACACACACACACACATACACAGCCATGCCCACACAAGAGTTTTGAGTTTGCATTTGTGTGTGAGCATGTGTCTCTCTGTGATTGGGTCTGGGCCTGTTTGATTTCTCAGTGTGGATTGGATAATCCCATAATCTGATAACGACCCACTGTGCAGATTTAGTGATTAAAGTTCTGAGGCAAATGGTTGTTGCCATGGCTGCCAAATAGAAGAAGAAGGGAATAAATCTGTGTGACAAGAATGTGTGCGTGTGTGTGTGTGTGTGTGTGTGTGTGTGTGTGTGTGTGTGCGTGTGTGTGTGTGTGTGTGTGTGTGTGTGTGTGTGTGTGTGTGTGTGTGTATGGGGTGGCTGTACGCTGTTAATGCACAGAGTAGTGCTGTTTTGTGCATGTGCAATCATACATGCAGTATACACACATCTGTGGTAAACATATATTATTAAAATGCATTTTTTAGTGTTCCTTTAGCTCCTTTAAGAGAGATAATCAGTGTACGCATGTTTGCCTGTTGATCCTAGCAATCTTTTCGAGGATAATACAGTGGATCAGATCACTGAATTATATAGCAGAAAAGTTGCTTAAATAGGACAATGCGTCTCTATATTTGTCTGTCCAAGTTATTCAGTCTTCATGATTAAGGGCTAGATGCCAGTTTTAAGATATTTTCATCTCAGTAATCATCTGTTGATACGTGTGCCATTTCCAACAAATCTCTGGAAACTGAATCACTGAACCATATTTGTTGTTCCTACCAGTGGTCTACCCACACCAGCTCAACCTGGACTGAAATCCCAAAGATTATTACTTTAAAGGCAACACAGGTAGTGATTACGATGCATTTGGTGTTGGGGGTAACAGTGTCTACTGTCCAAAATTAACTTTTTGATTCTTCGGCCAAGGGGTCCGGTAGAAGACATAATCAGGCGACCACTTGTACTTTCTACTGGCCAAAATGCATATTGGGTATGACTTTAGTATTTAATAATCTAAAATGCAATAAAACAACTTGAAATTGATCACAAAGTTACAATTTGGTTAGATATTTTAAACTAAATGTTTTTATATCAGCCTGTGTAGTGATGAATGGGATATTGTTTTGATTTTAGCATCTATTTCTTAAAAATGCTGCGGTAAACACGAAGGTAATAACAGATGGAGTCATATGTATTTCAACAAAAGACAATAAGAAAAAAATCAGAACTTTCCTGTTTGTGCGTGTGGGTGTCAAACTCAATACATCCAGATACTGAATGGGTCGAATGCTAGTCACTCCCCAAACAACAAATATCACCGATCTCAAAACAAAATGACTGTTGCAGTGTACCAGCGACAAGCATACCGGACCTTCATAGGTTTTGGTTGGTTTCGGAAAACATTGTGGTTTGGGTTGAAATGAGTACATCAGTAATGTTAACTAAGTTACATTATGTATGTGACTTAATTGCATAATATATAACTTACGTCTCAGTTGACTTTTGCTTTCACAATAAACATTAACAGCTGTCTGGGATGAAAGTCCTGTTCTTATTTAACCCAACCTTCCTCTGTTGCTCTTTACACTACTTCGCCTCACTTTCTCCTTTACTTCTGTAGTAATTTCAACAGCCAATAGAGGTTGCTGCCTCAACAGGAAACATAAATATGGCTCGTAATCAGCTGCTAGCACAGTCAACCTATGTGGCTGTTTTTCTGATGAGGATGGGCTGGTCACTCTCTCAGCATAGTTTTTTTTTTTATTACATGACTATTTTGGGACAAACATACACCCACAAGTGTGGCAGGTAGTCTTCCAAGATTTACTTTTTAATTTGACTCTGCTGGTGCATATTGGGCAGACAATGCATTTTCCTCCTCACTGTTCCTGCGCCAGGTGGGGCAGTAGTGGGTCACCCTGTGTGCCACTTTAACCCCTCTGCAAGAGACTGTCCTCTGCAGAGCTTTTTAGCTCCTTTCAGCTAATTGTTTTAATTTTCTGGCCGCAAACACTGCTCCCATCTGCCTCAGCTTTAGCAGAAGCAGGCAGCTGTTTTCAGTGAAAAGGGTCTGATGAACCCACTGTACACTACCTGCTCCCCTTAAAACATTATACACAGTTGGACACTACATTGAGCAGCTAAAGAGCAGGATATATCTCAGGCGTTGGTGGAGACCAAACAGGAGCTAAAGACTTGTTGGACTTACAACCACAATTCCAAATAGGCATGGGATGATGACAATTTCATGTTATGATTATTTATATTTTATATTTTATAATTTATACTTCGATTATAATTTTGTTATGAAACAAATGGTTGTATTGCATCACAGATAGGAAACATCTTTTTTTAAAGTGAAATACAATCATTCAAAGAATCTTAAATAAGTAATCATAAATCATAATGTCCTCCTGCACAAATAAAGGATGAATAAATGGTGGTAACCCCTCTCCATGTCATTTTTTAGTTTGGAATCCTTAGTATTTACACCAATCTGATTTAACTTGTTGTTGTGGGGGTACAATGTGCAAGCCATACTTTCAGCCTTGGTGACAGGCTTCTGCAATTTTAGATAAATTAGGAAGCCAATATGGGACTGTATGTCAGTGAGCTAGACAGCTTTTTCATATCATATCATCATCATCATATCAATTTTCAATCAAAATTCACCACAATCGACTTACTGTGAGTGTTTTTTTTTTATCGCAATCAGCAACAAAACCTTTTATTGTGGCATCCCTATTTCAGAGTGAATGTTAATGTTGCTGTGTATATGGTTGTTGCAACTGCTCGCTTGCCATAACAGCATCATAAGTCGCTCAATATGAATGTTGTATTTTTCATCTTGTTTTACTGCCTCAAGTAAGCAAAAAAAAAAAAAATCAATGAATGCATCTTTTAATAATTTTGTATTGGATTGTGACAAAAAACAAAGGTGATGCTTTAATAACAAGAATATGATTTAAAAATGGTCTCTCACTGTGTACATCTGCTTTAAGATAAAAAGGATTAAAACATTTCAAGACCCTGGCGCCCGAAGCACAAAACCAAAAACCAAAATTCTTGACCTCAACAGTATGAATATGTGGCAACACCCTGCAGCCTTCAGCTTTTTGGTTCAGGTTTAAAGCACCCTCCAGTTCTTCAAAGCATCTTTATGAGACGCTTTGAAGGACTGCTAAGCCTCTCTAGGTATTAGATTTTAAAAAATGCAGGATTTTATATGTTATGTAATCCAGCGTCTGATCAAAGTAAACACAAGTCACCCAAATCAAATGCTCATTGAAAGAATTTAGGTGGCTTACCCCAAACACTGGATTGCCATTTGAAAAACACACAAACACACCAAACAACTGAAATATAGCAGAGAATAGAAGCTGCTGATGAATGTAAGGCTTAAGGTCCTGAGCTAGAGAGTCATGTACCTCTGAAAGGCTGTCAACATGATGAAAGGAACAACAAACTGCCCCGTATGCAACTGCAAATCTTCCTGCATTTTCTCACAAATACTCATGAATAATTTTAGAAAATTTTACATGAATTTAGTTTTTGTTCCATTGAGAAAGCAGGAAGTTCAAGTTTACCTTATGCAATATGTATTTATCAATGATATAGTGCAAGTGGTCCCCTTATCACAGCTGCAAAAAGTGCAGCATTTTTCTGTGCGCCTTTGTTTAATCATTTAATCTTTTTCATTTAGTTCATTCATTTCATTTCATATTTCTAAATTCAAAAGGCAGTAATTTTGGCATAAAATTGGAATTCACTCCAGTATCAAATCACTATGCAGTGTTAATTTTCACCCATTGTCAGACACAACGAAATGACTGAAGAAGCAGCCGTCCATCCACCTCGTTGGCACTTGAACATTGATCAGCAAATGCATATGACATTTACTACATATAAACTGGTATTTACTGTATATGTGCAAAGAAAAATTGTGCACCCCATGTATACTTAAAGAGGTCATGTTATCCTTTTTTATGTTTTTGCCATTCCTTTGTTGTTTTATGAAGCATTTTTGTGCATGTAAAAGGTCTGCAAAGTGAAAAAGCCCAAAGTCCAAACCTAAGGGAGTTACTCTCTCCCACAGAAAACACTGCTCCTGCACCTGTAACTTATGTGTGTCACTATGTAACAGGCGTTATATAAATATATATTTTTATATATTTATTATAAAATATATACACTCCAGTCAGTCAGCAGACATACAGTTGCTACTGCTGTAGCAGCGTTATTTTACATCACACTGCCTTGCTTGGCATTACGGAAGCCCTAAAGGGACATGCATTCATAAATTTTATTTCCTCCGTTTTCCCTTGATAACAAGTTAATTTCATTTGTTTTCTCGAGATCTTGAGTTATTATCTCGAAATAACAACTGCCGTTTTCCCGAGATAACGGGATAATTTTCTCGAGATAACGAACCTTTGTTTTCCCTAGATAACGATATAATAGCAAGGCATAATGCTATTTCAGCCTGTGTCAGGCCTTGATTGAAAAGATATGTGACGCGGTGATCGATATGCTCCTGCTCCTCTGACATTGCTACACTGAATGATGTTTCCTGCAATGATTTAATATACTACACTATCGTTTTGTTTTCTCAAGATCTCGAATTAATTATATTGTTATCTCGGGAAAACAAAGTTTCGTTATCTCGAGATCTCGAGAAAATTATCCCGTTATCTCGGGAAAATGGCATTTATCATTTCGAGATAATAACTCGAGATCTCGAGAAAACAAATGAAATTAACTCGTTTTCATGGGAAAACGGAGGAAATAAAATGTAAGAATGCATGGCCCTTTAGGGCTTCCGTATGGCATGACCCACCCTACCCTGCCCGTTAAGTAATGCGCATGTGCAACTCTCACCAAAGATTGAACAGAGATATGATGTCTCACTCTGTAGCTAAAATGGAGCGTTCAAGACACAATGTGAAAAGGGAGGCTGCAGCAATGCACCACATGAGAAAAAATAATGTGTTTTTGAAAATTAAAGTATGTAAACCTGTTCTACTAGGACCCCCAAATAAAAGTATGAAACTGAAAATTAGCATTATATGACCTTTTTAAAAACATAATACACATGCACATAGGCCACATATGCATTTTTCAGTCTACACAGCCATCTGTGAAATGTCAATCAAAGGTGCATTTGTTATTTTTAAATAATTACATAAAATTGATGAATTTGATCATTCTTCTCTAAAATCTCTATTGAGATTTAGCCTTTTATTTCTCTGTGTTAATGATTTTTTCTTTATATCCTTAACTATGCAGTATAGTATGTATTGTTTTATAAAATTCTGAATTCATTATTGATGACCTCTCTAATGTTTAATAGTGATGATCGAGATATCACCGCTGATGACTGCTGTCAGTAGGGGTGTCATGATATGCCAGTATTGACGGTAACTTTGATATCTCATAAATTTAATCATGTTAATAATACAGTTACGATAACAACGTGTAGATTATCCAGCGCCTCTTAAATCATGTTAGTGTCCTTTCATTTTTGTTTTGTTATAGTAGGTGGTGGGAATGCACCTTAGCTCTGGTCGCTAACAACTATAAAACGGAATAAAGAAGCAGAAGAAGCACTAGCTAGCTAGCTACTACCACAGTGTGCACAAAATCATGTCAGAGGAGATGACAGACAAGGGTGGGACACCTGAAATAAGTTAACCCACCAGTGTGGGAGTTTTTGGATTCCATACATTTTCTATAACTTTTGCGATAGTATTGTTATCATGAACAATAATCGACCTGATATTGTGACAACCCTAGTTAACAGGTAGGCCTAAATAGCCACAGCCTGTTGTAATGGTTGCACATAATGGCAGCCTTTCAGTTGCTTATTTTCTTGATGATGCGACTACTATGATATGACTACTATCACATTTGAATACAGAAATTACAGATGATTGTAATCGCATCCAAGTATTAATAAACCAAAGCAATGCTTTTAAATAAAGATATCATATTTAATGTTTAACGTGTATTGAAAGTAATAAATATGCATTTAAAATGAATTCTTAATTTCTCAAAAATTACAAATTACCTGTATGAATAAAAATGAAAAATTGCATTGAAATGAAGTGAAGGGCCCAGAATGACTTGATTAGGATTCGAAAGACTAAATTTTGGACTGGCACTTGGGTACATGGTGTACACTGTATATAGTGAGTTTTGCAGGTGAAGAAGATGATTGGGATGTAGATCAGTCAAAGCAAACAATTCCTGTCTGCCGGTGCAACTGTCAGGAAACACCCAGAACAGCCCTTGATACAACACCTTAGACAGCCGTGGTGTCGTTTCAAGAGTACAACATTAATTTCTGTTCAGAAGACTGAAAACTGAAAAGTATTTTTCAACCTTGAACAGAATTATGGGAAAATGTTTGACTCCTGACAAAAGATCAAACGTAGCTACAGATAACATCCACATTAGTCCGACCCTAGAGGGAGTGATTGAGCTTCTCTAGCTGTAGAGTGATTTAAAGTGAATCAGGTGGATGTCTGGCTTTATGTGTGAGCCAATGAGCTGCTGTGGGAATTTGTTGTATGCAATAATTCATTCTGCCTTGGTGCTACTACTTCACAGAGGGATTGGCATGTTGGTGTGTATGTCTTACATCACCAAGATGATGAAATTTGGTTGTAAAATCTGTCATTACACACACACGCACAACTAGTCCATCATGTTAAATTACTTTGCACCTTTGAGTGTAGGCAATAATCGATGGTGGTGCTGTACATGGCCTGAGAATATGTTAAAAACTGAATATGCTGAATGGATATGATTTCCCTTCACTATTCTGAAACTTTCATTACATATTCTCAGGTGTCCAGCCAATTCCACAAATAATTTTCCTGTTGGGGTACATGTGGAGACATTTTTGTCACGTACAGTATGTGGCCAAACAGGCCTGCATTAGCACATGAGCTGACAGCTGTGACAACAAGTTGGCTACCACAGCAGTCAAGTGTTAGCCAGGCTTACATCTGTGCTCCTAAAGCCTGTGTCTGGAGTCAGTACAAGACCGCTGGGTTAGGTAAGAGGCTGGACAGCCTCCAGCTTCATCTTATCTTAACAACTGGGTAAACATCCGAAACCTTGGCCTGGTAGTAGAGGAATCATTGGTGTTTAGGTGGAAATGGGGCTAAAACACATTATTTAGCACTACTGTCATTGACTTTTCAAAATATAGTGACAAAGAAAAAAAAGTTGAAAAGGCTCAGAAGTGATATTGAAGAAATTTACTAAATCAAGATTCAGCCAAACATCTGACCAAATAAAATAATCACTTGTTAGTCCATGCGATGCTTTTTATGTACCATATTTGGTTCATAACTGGCTTTTTAAAAACCTATAACCAATTACAAATTTCAAAAATGTTCTGCAATGTTTGGACTATGTTTGAAAGCGTAAAAATGGAAGCCCAAATATTTTTGGCTGAAAGCACATAAGCCATCAACCTTGGAGATAGTAGCTTATGTGTTGTGGTGAAAAAAATGATGAGTAATTTATATTAAAATGGATCAAATGACTGTGTGTAATGCTAAAGGTACATGTATTTCTACTTTTTGCTGAAATGCGTATACCAAAGCATTATATATGCAGGCATTCATCGTGGTCAGAAAGACAATGAATGCTAATGTTGCTCCATGTCTACTGGATATCAATCAATCGATCAATCAATCAATCAATCAATCAATCAATCAATCAATCAATCAATCAATCAATCAATCAATCAATCTTTATTTGTATTGCGCCAAATTCCAACATGCTATAATTGGATAATTAAATAAACAAGTGTTACCATAACAGTTTTATAACATGATGTCAATGTAGACTACTGCCCCCAAGTGACTAAACAATCTATCAATAATACCACTTTTACACTGAAACTAGCATGTATAAACAGGATTTTTAAACATGAGTAAACCTGCTAATGATCAGCAATCGGCAAGAAACTCCTTTCACATTGCCAGTGGACGAGTTTGCCTTTCTGTTTTATCCCCCCTGTGTCCTGTTCGTCATCATGAACGTCCTGAAAAAACAAGGAACAGTAGAAAGCAGCAGATCATATACCTTGTCAGACTACATCAGTAGACATTAAAATTGATTTAATGTCTTAATCAATAATATTCTGAATTAGAAACGTAGTTGCTAAAGCATGAGACAGCTTACATCTTTCTGATCTCTGTTAATAGTCGCACATGCAACTAAATATCTTTCACTTCAGTCTCTTTTTCACACTCGGCGCCGACCAAACGATGTCGACAGAGACGGATGGAAAGATATTAACAAGCCAATGGCCTTATCTTCAACACATATCATAACATCACGCCTGAAAAGGGGAGTAAAGTAGCGTGTTCACCTGGGTGGTGTGTTGACATTACAGATGAGCCAGGGGTAAGGGGTAATAGTCAGGTAATGCAGTTTTAAAGGCATGAATTAAGAGTTCTGCACACAGGGGTTGTTTTAACAGCTGTTAACTCCTGTAGCCAAAGCAAGCCAAAATCAACTGTTTTGAGCATGTAAAAATATAGTGTATAGAATTAAATAGTAGGAGAATAGCAGTATAATATGCGCTGACTCTTTGAGTAGCCCTCTTAAAGGCCTATATTTAGCACATCATGGTGCCATATGGATTTGTGTGTATTATCCTTTTGCCATAAGCTTATCATCTCTTCATCAATTGGCACTCTTCATGCAGTATGTGCTTGGCAGCCGCGGTGCATCACTACGGGGACTAGAACCAATGTTAACAACAAGAATCAGACCTTCAGGGTATTCCACAGAAACAGACATGTTCCAGAGGCTGAAAGTGCCTCTGAGGTTTGCCAGGTATGTCTTCAACTGTTTCACAGTCAGTTAAACGTAATTTACTGGCAAACATTTCTTGTGCCTGTATGCCAGGGAGTGTGATGCTACGCTGAGCTTGTGGTATTCTAGGAAATGTTCACATGAATTTAGCTTCATTGTTGGTTGGTTACTTGTGTTTGTATTGTTCATGTATTGTACATGGACCTATACATATATGGAGAGGTGTTGTACATAGACTCAGGCTGATGTTTAGATTGTTTGTGCAGTAAAGTTGCCAGTGGCTTATATTTAATGTGTATATTCTGAAACTATGAAATTCCCACTTTTACAGTTACAGTGTGCAGACTTTATTGCATTGAATGATGAAGAGTAAGAGTGTTCATTTGTCTTAGAAAAACATTTAGACTATATAACACAACTCCTCTGAAACCCAGGTTGATTCAATTCTTAACATTTTAGTCACACTTCACTTTGTTAACAAAGTACTTTACATTTTGCCTCTCATTCACCCATTCATAAGATGCTAGCCTGCCTATTGGGAACAACTAAGGGTCCAGTGTCTTGCTCAATGTGGCAGAACACTTTTATCACCTCCACCAAGGAGGTTGTGTTTTCACCCGTGTCTGTTTGCTGGATGGTTTGTCAACAGGATTACATAAGATCTACTGAACAGATTCCCACGAAACTTGGATTGTAGGATAGGTCTCGGCCCAGAATAGACCCCATTAACTTTTGATTTTGATCCAGAGAAAAGAACGGATCCAGGATTTTTTTTCTCGCTCTCTCTAGCATTGTGAGATGGGGTGTTCCTCAACATTTTCGTTATTTCTCAGGGAATAAGGCATGGATCCTGACGGAAATATATCAGGTGTATTTAGGTGGCTGGTATCTATGAGTGAGTACAATTTGAAACAGATCCTGGATCTGGTGATCTTTAACTACAGTTAAGCAGTTATGGGTGGGTAAAATTTAGAGTGATACTGGGTTATCAAATTTGGTATTGGATTAGGCGTGATTGAATTAAAGAGGACTGTTGGGACTTGGTGTAGGTATGCACTAGTTTTCTTTCTACTTTCCTGTCCTGTTAACAATCACAAAACCCCTCAGTCTCAGATCTGTCTTGTGCTCCACTGAGGATACCAAGGTTGGAAACCTAAGTTGTGGAGTCATGGAATTATTTTATGAGATTCATGATAAATCCAGCAACTTTAAGGAACCACTATAAATCAAGAGAGGAGGAACATAATTACAAAACTGAGCCAAATTTAGCATAACGTAATCATCATCACACACCGCTATGGTAACTTTTCTATCATTTTTTTCATTTTATTTTTTAAAAGAACTTGATTGACAATGAAAAATGACTATTAGTTGTAGCCTGAGCAGGAAGCAATACAACACAGATGTTCAGAGGTTTGAACAGCAAATGACAACGCTAAGTAATGGATGTCAACTGAGGATTAAAATGCTGTTTCTAAATGGAGAGCGGGGCACTTGTGCATTAATGTGTTTAGGCATCTAAGCCCTCCTGCTCTGTTTGAATGTCTTTGGCTGTATAGTTGTCAGTGCTGTGGGATAGCAGAGGGAGTATTTTTTTGTAACATTTTTTTATATTCTATAATGTAATTTATCCATATGATTATATGTTAGAAAAACTCCAGATGCTAAATATTTAAAAATTTAAGTTTACACTAAATCCAATGTCCAATAACCCCAACTCATATTTTTTATAAGCTGGTGAAATGTTTCACACAGCCTACTTATTGTAACTGAGGAGATATTCCAGTAATCAATGACAATAATTCTTTAAAATGGACGGCTTTGCTGCGGATATCCTTTCCTTCTCATGCAACCTGAGCTCTGGTCTGAAGCACCAAATAAACTGTCTGTGGTGGAACAGAGAAAGATGACAGCTACTCTCTGAAAATGTGTGACGGATAAACCTTGCCAAGATAATTTCCTCCCTCGGTGCTTCCTGTGACCTTTTTTTTGTTTTTTTTATGTTTTGGCGACTTTAGTTATGTAAGAGATTAAATCTGAGGGTGAAGGTGGAGATGTTGGAGCGGACAGTCTGGTTAGCTGGAATTAGAGGCTGCCTGTCTGTGCAGACACACCAGCATGTGGCTGCTGGCTGAAGGCTGAAGGCTGGGCAAGCTCCGATCGACCGACCGTCCGACCTACTGGAGAATGTCAACATGCCAACCTTTTCAGTCATGTATAAAGGAGCTGTCATCATTAGCAGGTAACTAAAGAAACTAAAGGGAGGTGTCGGGTGTAGGTGTGTGTGGTCGGAACGCTGCTCGACGCTGCCGCTTGCCTACTTTTGTGAAGTGTTGAGTGTGTGTTGTATGGTGGTGCTGGAGTGATGTGTACTGCCTGTGTTAGTAGGAGAACAGGAGCATGTAAAGGTTACTGTATGAGGGGAAACAGCAGTGTTTGATTAAAGCAGGCTACAGTTACAGTTGGCGCGCTGAGCGGTGAACCAGTTAACGTGGCGCTGCCATTTATTGTGTTTGACCATAGCATGTTGACAGTAGAGGTGCTTTGTGTCCAAATGTATTTATTCTCGTGGATGTTCAGAGGAACAGATTCTGTATCAACACGTAGGTAGAACAACCTGGTTAAAGTGTGCGTGCGTGTTTTCTGCTTTTATTTTGGTGAGTGACCCACAGGACAGGACAGACCTCTCCATCTGTCGTCTGTGTCGCTCGTGCGCCGCGCGCAACGAGTGATTGTTGTCTTTGGTTTGCCTTCGCAACAACGGCCGTGCAAACGTAGCCTACATTTGATTTATACTGTTTCTTAAAAAAGTTTAACGATGTCATTAATGTAGGCTGCAGATGAGTGGCTGTGATGGAGAATTAAGCGGATGAACATCATGTGAATCCATAGCAGGGGTCAGGCTTCTGCATGCTTTCAGTGATTTCCCACTGATTAGTGATCTCCCAGTGACCAAACACAGCTACAGGCTACTGAGCCATCAGCACGCGTCCCTAGCTTCTCTCCTCCTGTCATATTTTAGCAGGCTCAAATGTTCAGTTTGGATGCTGAACCTGTAAAATTGTCTATCAGCACTTGTTTAAACTGAGGCTTTGTAATTATCAAGGCTGCAACTAATAATTATTTTCATCATTGATGATCCTGCTGTTTATTTTCTCGATTAAAGGTGCACTCTGTAGTTTTGTAATATTTATGAGAAGAGAAAGATCTTCATTGACTGTTTCTTTTCTGCGCAAACAAACTAAATAAACAAACTCTCTGTTTTCATGACTGAATAGACTGAATAAACAAACTGACCTTAAAGGACAACACAATTTATATTGTTTTACTTCTCTCAGAACAGCTTGTTTATTCACTTATAGAAAAAATACATATGTCTGAGTTTGTATTATTACCTCATTAATATTGTAAATATTAAAATTCAGACTTTAAATTCCTTATCGAAAACTACACAGTGCCCCTTTAATATTAGGTTGGTAAAACAATAAGATATTTCACTAACAGTTTGAAAATATAATGCAAGAGGAGAAAAAGTAGATAATTTGAGGAGCTGGAGCCATGAAATGTTTGATAGTTTTACTTGAAATTTGACTAAAAGGATAAATTCACCCAAAAATTAAATTCAGTCATCATCTCCTCCCTCCAAGCTGATGGAAAGTCAGGTGAAGTTTCATAGTCCACAAAACATTTCTGGAGCTTCACAGCAAAACAGCGTTGCAGCATTCTCCTAAACAACTGAAGTATCTGGAGACTTGTTTTAAGACATTAGAAAAACTGCGAAAAAACAAACATCAACTGGCTCCATACAGCTCGCCCATCATAATCCAAGTCTCCAGAAACCCAGAGAGCCCAGATTGATTAAAGAAGAAGTTATTTATATCGTATATCTTCACTGTAGCCACTAAGCTAAAAGCATTAGCAGACGCACCATCTGAAATGGGTGCACGAGCTCGACCACGTGTTGAGGGTGTGAATAACATCTTTACAAAATCAATTTGGGGTTTCAGGGCTTCTGGAGACTTGGATTACACTGGACGAGCTGTATGGAGCCACTTGATGTTTCTTCGGCTGTTTTTTTTAATTAAAAAGAAGTCCCTAGCTACTTCAGTCGTTTAGGAGAATACTGCCTCCCTGTTTTGCTGTGAAGCTCCAGAAATGTTTGTGGATTAAGAAAAATCCCTAAGAAAAACTTTCCATTGGCATGGAGGGGAGTAGATAATGACTGACCATTAATGTTTTTGGGTGAACTTATCCTTTAAAATCATGAATGGTCTGTCAAAATAAGAGAGTTCTAGATAACATTATTTTCTTCCAGATACCAAATCTGAAACCTGAACTCTGAATTGCCGGTTGCTACAAAGTACAAATTGGATACCAGTGCATTAACAAATGTAAATATAATATATATATATATATATATATATATATATATATATATATATATATATATATATATATATATATATATATATATATATATATTATTATTATTATTATTATTGTTAACAGCTATGTATTAGTTACTAACCTTGTGTGGATGTTCTGTTATGGATGTGCTTGAGGTTATACAGGTGCAGGTGTACAAATATTATACAAATGCAGGTGTACAGGACACTGCTGTGTAGTAGCAAGGTCCCTTGTCTGATAAATAAATTACGTGGTTTCAGACCGGTGAATAGATTTGTGTGCTTGCCATATCGATTCCCGCATTTTAGGCAGTATCAGATGCTATATTGATTTTAGATCAACCCTAATCAAATGGCTAATCATTGCTCTAATAATTATGTTAATGTTGAGCCAGAACCAACACAACAAACTGCCAGGGACACATGATTTTAGCTTACACAATATGAACATGCAATGCTCAACATTTTCCATTTAATTATTTTCAAAAACTTGATTCAATCATTTTAAGTGTGAATTTTGCCCCTCATGGAATCAAAACAATTTTTTAAAAAAGAATTAAGGGGGAAATTTAAAGAAATCTGGGATCATCTTTGCAATGAAAACAAATTTAGACTACTGCATATTGTGGCGATAGAGCAGCAAGCAATAGCACTAGCAATTTAGTCTACATTGGTGACATGAATATTTCTGCCTGAGTCACATAAGTAGATTTTCCTTTGCAATGGTGGTTGTTCAACAATGAAGACTCCCATGACCCCACACTGCATATGTCTTTTTGTTTTGATTTAGAGACCTTTTGTGGCAGAAATGAAATATTGTGTGTTTAGTTTAGTTTGTGTAGTAACAAATCAAAAATGGAACCAAAAATTAAATAAAACACTTGAAGATGTTCTGAAAATGGTGATCGCCAATGAAAGGTATGACACTTAGGTAACATGCACATGAATTGAGAGAATCTCCTAGGGTTGTGTGTTTACAGGTCATCAGTAGTATATGAATAGTCCTCCACACTTCTTACTGTCTTCAGATTTTATGAATAGTACATTCTGCTGTTGTGTCTGGCTCCATTTTAAGTTCACTGTGTCTACAATTAGCCTCATTGTTTCACTGACAGCAGTGGGGGTGCCCTGTTGTTACTGATGAGCCTTCTGCAGCTGAAATATTGATAATCCTTCTTGTCATTCGGGTGGCAACCAGACATGGAACTGTTCTCATTTCTAAGGTGGGAATGGTTGAATGGAATGGATATTTCCAAAATATGACCACCACAATCTCTTAATTTTACCAACATAGTGTTGCTCATAATATTTGCAGGCAAACAACAGAATCAAGTGTGAACTGGTTTGTCTTGGTAATCTCCAGTGTTGTACACCACCTTCTGTTGTGTATAGTCTGAGCAAATGGATGGTCTTGGATTAGGAATAAGGAATATTGGGCAAAACCAGAGTGGGCACTTCTTGTGCTGCACTGTTATGTAATGCTCCAATAATTTCTGCCAACCTCATCTTCAAGAGATTACCCACAGTACAGTGTGTGAGAGCACTGTCCAAGAAGATTTTTAGTGACTTAAATTTGTCCAGTTCACTTAACTGTTGCCCATTTCCTGTGGCTTATTTTCTATACCTTTATCCAGAACACTAAAGCAGAAATCAAAGAAAAGTTCACCCCTGAAATTATTCACTTCTACAATTCATCATATCAGACTATCCATCAATGTTAAGTTCAAATATAAATCCCTTAAAACATCTTAAAATGTATGAATCTGTAAATCCTTAAAATTAAAGATTAATTTAAAAAATGGTGCCCCCGTCAGTAGGGTGACATTGTTTGTCAGTGCCTGCCAAATGGTGACCCCGTCACTGATCAGTCATGTAGTGCACAAACCACAACTACTGCAAGACTCCCGATTACAAGACAGAAAGTCGTGTAATGTGAACAGGACAGCTATCTGACGACTTTGAAAGTCTGCAGTCTGACCAAGGCTACTTGGCAAAAGTGTGGACAAGATCAGTAGATTAGATTAGACAAATTCTGTATGGACAACCAATGCCTATCTATTTTATGTTTGTTTTGTATGAAAGGACCGTATCTTCATTAGCTTTAAGTACTGTATGAGATAGTAACTCCAGTTCATTGTTTTGTAATGTCATGTGTAATTTCATGTGTTTTACTGTTCTGGATGGATTGGTGTATGAGGTGGCAGCAGCACGCACACACACACACACACACACACACACACACACACACACACACACACACACACACACACACACACTTAGCAACTAATGGCAGATAGTGTCAACAAAACAGTAGTCTCACTGTTGAGTTGAGCTCCATCTCTGCCTGAGTGCATCAGGTTTGGGTGTGTCTCCAAGTTGAAGGCAGCTGATTGAGTTCACCAGGTGAAGACGATCTGGAAATCAGGGGGTTTGGAGGCACTCACTCACAGGACAATGAGGTGTGAGCAGTGTGTGAGAGAAATGGTTGGAGAGTCTGGATTTGGGAAAAGGAGACTGCAGGACTAAAGCTTGGTTCAAAGAAGGAAGAAGGAGCCGGTGAGCTTTCAGTTAAGTGTCTGTGCTGCTTGCATTGGGGTTGTGGGCTGTGAACTAATTATGTGATGAAATTCAGGTTACAATGTAAAGTATTGAATAAGTTATGTGATTAAAATGCAAGTTAAAATGGTATCTAGTTAATATCATGTGGGTTGAAAGCACAGTTAATAAGGTGGTGTATTTTTAAAAAGTATTCAAGCTAAAAGTAATTTGATAAAGAATGATGTGTGTATTTACGGGAGTTAAAAGCTATCAAAGTTTGTAAGGTTAAAATCATCATTAGATAGTGCTTTAAAATGTATTTAATTTATTTTGGGGGTTTAAGTATGGGTAGTTTCCACTTATTTTCAAGATTGATTTCTAGTACCTTTTTAAAAATTAAGTAGTTGATTTTGGGTTATGTTGATTGATTATTGATTCTTGGGTTACATTTTTCTTGACTTCTATTTGTGTTTAAGGTTTTTCACCTGCTATTGGCCTTGGTAACTTTCAAAGAAAAGAAAGAAAGCTGAATCTTGGTCATTGAGTGAATTCCAGTCCAATCTTCTGAAGCAAGCTGCCTTTTCAAGTGGGGGAAGCTGCAGTTTAAACCTCACAAGAGTGAGGGCCACTTGACAGTGAAAAACCAATGTTGTGAAGACTGGAGAGGGGAATCCTGAACAGCAACTGGCCAGGCCTGGAAGTCCATAGGCCTGGTAACACACTGGACATCACCTTTCCCAATCCTGCTGGAAAAGAAGATGGCTGACTTAAAGTCACTGGAGCAGCTTAAAGCCAATAGGACATCTGCGAAGCGGCAATTGTCCCGGCTGGCCAGCAACATTGTCCGGATGCACGCCATAATGCCTGAAGAGGAGCTCAAAGACTGTTTCAAAAAGCTCATAATTGAGGCCAACAAAGTCATGGAAGCCAATGATGATGTGGAGGCCCAGTATCTTGCAGAGGTGGAGCTGGATGCAGATTCTGATGAAGTTCCCGGGTTGAGCGAGCACCAAACGGCCGATACTGGGAAAGCGGCAGGCGAGTGTGAGATGAAACTGAAAGAGCTGAAGGACCTCATTCAAAAGACACTCTGGGCCAACTTCGGAGAGGAGGAACTGACGATGGCGGTAAAGGCTGCAGAGGAGAAAGTAAAGAGTGTGATTTCCTTTGAACCTGGCAGAAATAAAGAGGCCTTTGACTTCATGTTCGACTATATGGAAAGACTGGTTAAGAGGGCGAAGGAGCTGCACACACAGTGGAAGTGTTGGGCCCCTCCAGCCGAGCAGAAAGACTTCCAGCTGCGTGTACGAGGGCTTGAGCAGATCGTTCCCGAGTTGATGTCCAGAAAAGCAGAATTCATTGAAGCAAAAGCTAAAAAAGACGCCGAAAGAGTTGTGAGTGCAGCTCCCATCAGCTACCGAACATCAGCCATTAGACTGAAGCCAACCTCCCTCCCCAAGTTTACTGGCATCAGGCGAGACTTTCATTGCTGGAAAAGAGGCAGAGGCAAGGAGAACCCACTGGGTCAAGAGAAGTCAAAAAGTTCCAGCTCCTTGACAGTTTGGATGATAAAATAATGAGAGATCTTCGATTAATGACCTATAACACAGCAGGTGACATCTTTCGGGTCCTGGAGAACCGTTTTTGGAAGCCAAACTGCGATCGCCATCGAAATAGTTGAGGAGCTCCAGAGACTTCCAGCTGTCAGAAGTCACCAGCCCAAGAAAGTTGTTGAGCTCATTCAAGCTGTTGAGAAAGCCCTTGAAGACTTGAGTGACCTTGGTGACACTGGTGCTGTAAAGAACCCTCTGGTGACAAAGTCAATAGAAAGCAAGCTTCCTGATGCATTGAAAAAAGAATGGCTTCTCTATGCAGCTGAGAGAAGCAGTGCTGATCTAGAGAAACGCTTTGACAGTCTTCTGACCTTCCTCAAGAGTCAAGAGAGGATCTATGAGCAGCTGGACCAACTGAGGGATGAAGAGCCACCAAGGAAGGAAATCCGACCTCAGCAAAGGCAAGCCAGAACCAGAGCCTCAAACCAGTCAAGTAACCATCTCTCAGGATGTATCGTCTGTGGGGACATTAAGCATAAGAAAAAGCTGTACTTCTGCAGAAAGTTCCGTGTGCTCAAGCTCACAGAGAAGAAGGATGCAGTGCGAAAACTGGGAGCCTGCTGGAACTGTCTGGAGGTCCATGATGATGAGAATCACTGCAAACCATTCCTGTACAAAAATCCTGAGTGTGAGGATAAGAGAGCCGCAGACCACCACTACTATCTGTGTCCCAACGCTGAAGCATCCAGAGGCAGCACGGCCCAGAGGAGGAGCAAAGGCAGCACAGTGGGAGGTGGCAACGAGAGGAATTACACCGAGGCCCAGGAAGAATTCTTCAGAAAGCTCTCACCTGAATTAGCCCAACAATGCCGGGACGCATTCTGCAACACAGCAGCAAGCACCTCCCATGTCGCAAAGAGTCACTCAAGTCTTCTGGCAGAGAGCGGCCTAGCGGAGTGGCCTGTCATCATGATGCTTTTGGAGGTAACAGCCAATGCTTGGCAGAAAATTGGGACCCTGATTGACCTAGCTTCTGACCCCAATTATATCACCAATGAGGCAGCAGGTCGGCTCAATCTCAGAAGCGAAGACATCACGCTTGTGGTCCATGGTGTAGGAGGCATGAAAGTCTTCATCAAAACAAAGCGGTACCTCCTGAAAATCCGTATTAACACCCCAAGAGGCACTCTCAGGTCCCACCAGCTGGTTTGCTACGGCTTGGACAGCGTTGCAGATATCCACGGACATGTGTCAGCCAAAAAACTGCAGGAGTTCTTCCCAGACATCCCGCTCAGCGACCTGGCAAGGCCAAGAGAGATCCAGCTCCTTGTAAGTCACAAGGAGGGTCAGCTGGCTCCGCAGAAAATCCGCACGGTGGGGGACCTTGTTCTGTGGGACGGACCAATGGGAAAGACAGTTGCCGGCTCCCATACTGGGCTGTTTGAGGAGGTCACTGTATCAGCCCACACGTCGAGGGCGCACTTCGCAAGGTCTATGCGAACTGCTGCTGTGAAGTATGAAGAACACACCTGCATAGTCCCCATTCATCCCCCACAAAACCAGCAAGCCCCAATTGCTGCCCAACCTCAGCAATCCAGTTGTGCTGCTACTACATCCAACTTCCTCGACTGGTGGAAATGGGACAGCATCGGTGCTGGCTGTGTCCCGAGATGTGGGGGCTGTCGGTGTGGAAACTGTCAGCCAGGCAGCAAAGAAATGACCCTCGCTGAAGAAAGGGAGCTGGAGGTGGTAAAGAGTGGGCTCACATATGTAGCTGCAGATGACCACAGTGAGAGGCCTCACTGGCACACCAAGTACCCGTGGGTGGAAGATCCAGCCACATTACCAAACAACAGGAGTGCAGTTGAGGCCACATTCTTGAGGACTGAGAGGCAGCTGGCCAGAGAGCCAGAGTGGAAGGCCGCCTATGCTGCTCAAGTTCACGAGATGGTCGAGCGCTGGGCCGCAATGAAGTTGACCAAAGACGTCCTTCATGCATGGACTGGCCCAGTATGGTACATCAGCCACCTCATCGCACTCAACCCACACACCGTCACAACTCCGGTGAGACTGGTCTGGAACAGTAGTCAAAAGTGCAGAGGGGTGAGTCTCAATGATCTCCTGCTAAAAGGGCCAGACGTCCTCAACTCAATCCGTGCTGTGCTTCTCAAATTCCGGAGGGGAGGGTTTGCTGCTCTGGGAGACTTAAAAAAAAAATGGACAATTCAGTGTGGCTGGAAGATCAAGAGGTGCATTTGCATAGGTTCCTGTGGCGTGACTCCGAGGAGGAGGAGCTGGGTGAATATGCAGTCATGAGAGTTAACATTGGAGACAAGCCAGCAGGTTGTATCGCTCAACTCGCCATGACAGAGACAGCTAATCTCCCCCAGTTCAGCCACCTTGAGGAAGAGCGCCGAGTGCTACAGGAAGACAGCTACATCGATGACCTCTTGACCTCCCATGACAACTTGGACCAGCTTAAAGTCATCACAGAAAATGTGGAGCAGATCCTGAAAGCAGGAGGGTTCGAGTTGAAGCCATGGGTATTCTCTGGTCAAAGTAGGAGGGAGTCTTCTGGAAAACAGGAACAGGTGGCTACTCCAAGGACTGTGATTCTGCCGAATCAGCTCAAAGAGGAGGACAACAAAGCTCTTGGCCTCAGCTACACCCTGGAAGATGACAAGCTTCATGTCATGGTTGGGATAAACTTCTCAAAAAGGAAGAGGAAAATGAGACTCGGACAAGACCTTCGACTGGAGCAGGTGAGAGCTCAGACGCCAGACCCACTGACCCGACGAGAGTTACTCAGCCAAGTTTCTGGGCTGTATGACCCAATTGGTCTGACGACGCCTGTAAAGCAAAAAGGGGCCATTTTGGTTCGGAGAGCATTTCAGGAGGCCAAACCCAAGTGTAGTACCATCAAAGACACTTGGGACCTTGCACTATCAGGAAAGCTCAGAGTAGATGCCATCAGCCTCTTTGAAGAATACGCTCAGCTGAGCAAGGTCAAGTTTGATAGAGCCCTGACACCAGCGGGCGCACTGGCTGAACCCGATGCAATCACCTTCTCCGATGGCAGCGAGAATGCTTACGGTGCCGTCCTGTATCTGCGGTGGGTCTGTGACCAAGGTTCTACGGTGAGGCTGGTGGAGTCTAAAGCTAAGCTGACTCCCTTGGACCACAAGGGGGAAGCAGTCAAGGCAGAGCTTTGTGGAGTAGTGTTCGCCGCCCGTTTAAAGAAGTACTTTGAGCAACATGGCCGAATTCAAGTCAAGCAGTGGTACCACTTTGTTGACAGCCAAACAGTCCTTGGTGCAATTCAACTTGAGAGCTATGGCTTCCAGACCTTCTTCGCCAACAGGATTGGAGAAATCCAAAGCAGCACGCAACTTCAGGATTGGTGGTGGATCCACTGAACATTGCGGATATTATCACTCGTGGGGCTAGTCCAAGAGATTTGGATGGAAATTCACCATGGCAGCAAGGACCAAAGTTCCTGAGTCTACCAGCTGATGAGTGGCCAATTAAAGGAATAGTTCACTCTAAAACAAAATTCAGTCATTATCGACTCACCCACATGCTGATGAGATCTCTGGTGTAGTTTCTTATTCCTCAAAGTGCAGCTGGAGACCTGGGGGGGTACCCTCCGGCAGGAATAATCCATATAACGAGCATAAGTGGCGACCGAGAGGAAAAGGTCCATAAAACTACACAAAAACTTTGTAATATTCCTCCATACTGCTCGTCCGCTGCAATCCAAGTGTCCTGAAGTGGCGACATCCAGAGTTTACTCGAAACGACGTCATTTAGTACATTTTTCTAGCCTAAACAGTCACTATGCTATATCTGCCTGGAGGCACGCTCCGCATTCACGCGAGTCTCCCTCACAGCCGATTGCACTACGGAAGCCGCGCCGGACAAGATGAACGAGACTGCTTTGAGCGACCGTGCGACACACAAACACAAGAGGGATCTTCCTGCACTAGTGATTTGAAACTTTGACACTCACAGCAGGATGTAAATACCGGTGTGTATCTATCGCGAGTCTCGTTCATCTTGTCCGGCACGGCTTCCGTAGTGCATTGGGGTTGTGGGCTGTGAACTAATTATGTGATGAAATTCAGGTTAAAATGTAAAGTATTGAATAAGTTATGTGGTTAAAATGCAAGTTAAAATGTTATATAGTTAATATCATGTGGGTTGAAAGCACAGTTAATAAGGTGGTGTATTTTTAAAAAGTATTCAAGCTAAAAGTAATTTGATAAAGTGATGTGTGTATTTACGGGAGTTAAAAGCTGACAAAGTTTGTAAGGTTAAAATCATCATTAGATAGTGCTTTAAAATGTATTTAATTTATTTTGGGGGTTTAAGTATGGGTAGTTTCCAATTATTTTCAAGATTGATTTCTAGTACCTTTTTAAAAATTAAGTAGTTGATTTTGGGTTATGTTGATTAATTATTGATTCTTGGGTTACATTTTTCTTGACCTTCTATTTGTGTTTGTGTTTAAGGTTTTTCACCTGTTATTGGCCTTGGCAACTTTCAAATAAAAGAAAGAAAAGAAAGAAAGCTGAATCTTGGTCATTGAGTGAATTCCAGTCCAATCTTCTGAAGCAAGCTGCCTTTTCAAGTGGGGGAAGCTGCAGTTTAAACCTCACAAGAGTGAGGGCCACTTGATACTCACCAGAAAGACTTTATTTGTAAGACTGTATTTGTCCAGGAATTACAGGGACTATTTTACTGGCTGTGGTTCAGGAGGTAGAGCAGGTCATCCAATGATTGGAGGGGTGGTGGTGCGATGCATGTCAGAGTGTCCTTGGGCAAGATACTGAAGCCTGAATTGCTCCTTGTTAGCTCAATGTACATATACTGCCACCAGTGTATGAGTGTGTGTGAATTTGGCATATGTTGTAAAGTGCTTTGAGTTTTGTATTTAATATGTACCTTTTACCCTTTTACTCCGCACTGTTGTGCCAACAAGTCATGTCAAGAGGATTATAACTTGTGACACTCAGATGCAATATGCTGGTCATATTGTATACAGCATATAATCTTTGTAGAATATTATTAGTCTACTACTTGCAGATTGTATACAAGAAATAAGAATATTCAACTGCTTTACACTGTTGAGTGTGCTTCTGCAGTGTAACAGACTCAAAACCTAGTTAGAATTTGTAGTCCGGATTTGGTAGACAGCTTGTGGTTTGCTCTTGACCTAGTCCAACATACAGTAGATTTGGCAGTTGCACAAACATAAAAGACTGACAACCTACATGACTCTGTCAGCTGTTTACACAGATAAAAAAAGAGGACAATGTGCTCCTGGACTCCTTCAGCATATTTTTATATTACAAACATAAGCAAGATTTTAAAAATGTCAGCTTTTTATATTATTTGTGCATTCAATAGTCACAAGTACTTATCAGTGTATGGGAGACACAATTTTTTAAAAAGTGAATGTCTTGCAGTGCTTGCCAGGGTGTCAAGTGTCTCTAATGTGAAACACTCTCTGAGAGAGACATACTGTAAGGCTCTGTATTCTTCACAAAGTCAAACCCCTCTCAAGCACCTGTCTTCACACTGAGTAGTCATAGTCTGAATGTGAGGCTTTGCAACTGAGGGGTTTAGCTCTCAACGTTTGTGCTGTACTTATTTTCTCCTCTTTTCCTTCCTTTCTCCTCCACGTTTCTCCATCCCTCTTCCCTCCATCTTTAACAGGACACTAATGGGTCCATACGGTGTAGACCGAGCTGTTCATTCCATGGAGTTTACAGACTGTGAGAATGGCCTGGGTATGTTTTTTCTTTTTTTCTTCAGTGACTATGAATAAACAGCCCTGCTAAAGATTCCTCAAAGCAAACATGTTGAAACTTTGTTTTCTGCATCTCTTTCACTGCTTGTAGTCTATAACTGCTTATATAGTCCATGGTTGTCAGGGGCTGGGGCCTGTGCCAGCATTTACTGGGTGACAGACAAGGTACACCCTGGACAGGTTGTTAGTCTATCACACAGCTAACAAAACACACAGACGAAACTTACTCCAATTCACCTATGCTGCATGCATGAATTCCATACAGAAAGTAAAACACTTAACCCACATAATCCATGGAAATCCATGAACAACTAACACAACATGAATTTGGCACAACATTACTTTCAATGTGACAGGATGTGGAGGGATGAGGTCATGTTCAGAGTTAAAGTTAAACTTACTTTAATAAGGTGCACAAACTATTACTATATAACTATACAGTGAAAAGCATGGTGGTTGTGTCCACCAGATGAATGTATGCGCATTATTTGCTCTTATTTGCTATTTGGAGATCAGGTTGATGAGAGTGCTGAGACTAAAGTTGTATGTCGGACAAACAAAAGAGGCTAAAATATCTGTGATTTTGTTACTATAGCCCCTGTTACACTGGCTGCTCAAAGTCAGCCCCTGTGGCCTGTGTGTCTGCCTCGCTGTGTGGTATAAATCGTATGAAAATAGAATGAGAAGACATTGTTGTTCTGTGTTTAAGCCAGCAGCAGAGGTAGTAAAGAGCTGAATTAACGTGAGTGTAAAAAGTGTGAGCTGCCAGTAAGGCACATGCTGACACACACTACTGTTACACTTTGTGCCCTCTTTTGCTGGGATGCTATTAGGGCAGCGTGGTATGACGTCAAAACAGTATTACAGTATTTTTAGGCTGTATAGGGATACACCATATACTGTATATCTCGATATTTTGAAATGTCCTCAAAAGCACTTCATAAATGTTACGATTAAAGGTGCAATATGTAAGAATTGGCCACATGTTGAATTAATACTGAAAACAAATAGGGGGCAGTATATTACTAGAGTTACTGCTAACTGCTGCTAAATGTACCTTCTGTTAGCTAGTTAGGTCTGTTGGCCTCACAGCTAGTGGTCCGGACTGGGAGCTCAGAGCACTGGGGTAGTGTTGATGTTTAAAGCGCAAGCACAAGAGCTTTGGACAAGGACAGGCTGGGGCTAGCTGGTTATCATGCTAACTACAGTAGATATCTCTGCAACACAATACATAGATGGTATAATGTCAAAACATCTTCAGATAATTGAGTTGTTATCGACTAAAATCTTTAGTCGATAACAGCGTCGCTTAAAGCGTCAGATCACAGTATTTTTGACCAAATACCTCCATATTAGATTTATGATAAATAATCATCAGTAATGTGGATATAATGACTAAGTGGGTAAAGGGAAGTGTTAGAACACGTAGAACAGTCTGGCAAGGTCTGAAAATTACAACACTTACTGAAATGCAGCCTTTAAAACAAGGAAAAGACAACACTTATGTTATATTGTGATAATACGGTCTCCAAAATCTCATACGGTATATAGTCTCATATCACGATAACAATATATATCGTTTATATTGCCAAGCTCTAGATGCCATCTAAAACCACACACTGGGGTGGCATTATGCCACAGTTGTTTGGTTCAGTGTAGCAACTCAAAGCCAGCTGGTCATTTTTCCAGCAGTATTGCGGGATATCTGTTAAAAATAGAATGAAACCTTTTACATTACACATAGTCACGTGATCCATTGTTAATGCATAAATATTATTAAGTGCATATATAATATATATATATATTATTATTTTTATTTTTATTTATTTAAGTATTTATTTTTTGTGCTCCCTGTATTGCAGTCATAGCAGCTCATTTTGTTAGTTTGTAGATATCTTATAGCAATTGTTAGATGCAAGTGGTGTGACATCTCATCAAAAAGGGATTCCACACCCCTGGTACATCCATTATAGGTAAAAGTCTACTACTTTGAAGTCCACATCACATGCTCAGTGTAAACTAACAACATAATGGCTACTCCCTGGCAATGGAGCCTGATTTTGAACAGCTGAAATCATTTAAATCCTACTTTTGAAGGGCTTTTCTATGCAGAGTAGGTATCCTCGTGTGTTTGCCTGACAGGGGAAGTAGGTCATGTTGCAAAGCCCTAACCCACTTAACTCAGCTTGGTTAAGAATGCAGGGAGCTGCTGTTGTTTTTATCCTTACTTCACTTCCACATCAGCGTGCTGGTGGAGCTTGTGCCTACGCAAGGACAAACAGCCCATACACATGAATACAATTACAGTCAAACTGCTTTACACAAGTGGGAGTATATTCACAGATATAAACATCCAAACATCTGTAGCTAATTGTAAATGTTAGAGTAAGAATATGTATTTATTTTAATCCCTACATAATATAGCTGCACGTGTTGCACTTCTCCTACAGACTTATTATACACAATATACGTTCAAATAAGCAATTGGAATACGTTTGACAGCTGAACAGCTCTGTTTTGAGAAAATACAGCCCACATCAGAGCTTTCTGGATTTCCTATTAGATATTTAGAGTATAGTATTTTTTATACATGCTCCTGGTGGTTAGACCAGTTCCTTTCATGGTAGCCCACTGCTATCGAGTGTGAATGTGAGATACATTCTGAAGCACTCTGGAAGAAGCGCAGTATAAATGCAGTCTGTTTACCATGAAGAGAGGCATGTCAGTGTGGCTGGAAGGTTTGGACAGGATTTAAACATTTTATTTTCCTCACTTTCCTCCGGCTCTACTTAACTGTGTTGCATTGAACAATGAGTAAAGAAAAAAATGCAAGTATTCTCCAGAATACAGTATTTGTATTGCATCCAATAGTTGAGATATAGCTGGCATGGATGTCTTAACCAAATTACAACAATTATCAATAAGAAAAGGCATAACTCCCGTCAGCAAAGAATAACACAAAATTTGGCATATCACCATAGACTCTGGAGCGTGAAAACAAGCATTAAAGGGGGGAAATGCATGCCAAAAAGGTCTTTAAAAACAGTTAAGCTCATGAATCTGCAAATGTATATATTTTATAAACAGAAAAAACACAGCTTACTGTAGAATCACACACCATAATTATACAAAATACGCATAGCGTAAATTGTAAACAAGTGAACAAAAAGGCTTGGAAGAATAAAAGTAGTAGTATGCAAGACAATTTTGTCTCCAGACTTTGCATCAGGGCTGGACAATGGGAAAATACTTCTGCATCCACCATATGAACTTGAAGTAATAACATGAAGATTGAATATAAAGTGTTAAAATAGCAGTGATAGCATGTGAGGAGAGAGGTGGAGGAAAGGCTGAAGATGTTTGTGTGTGTGTGTGTGTGGGCCCACATCACTGAAAGCAGCAGACAGGTGAGAAGAAAAGCAGCTTATAGTCGTCCAACTTAAGCACGTGCAAGTGTACATAGTGTTCCATTACATACAGCCTAAAGACCCCCTGACTGTGCATCTGAAGCCTCCACCGCAGAAGAGGGAGTCTGTTGTGCACACTGTAAAGTCTCCTGCTGTCCTACACTGAGGACAGCACATGCTGTCCTCAGTGTAGGACAGCAGGAGTGGGACGGTGTTCATAACAAACATCATATCTGACAGTTTTGTCTGAGTGGCCTTTAAAGAAGCAGATTTTCAGTCCTGTGATATCCAGAAACGGTACTGTGTAGTTTACTAAACATGCTATTTTTTATGCTCTTATATAATATTTAGACAATAATAAACCGTTTTTACAAGCAACTATGCCTTTTTCATCACATTGAATTTTAAGATCTTTACAAGGTCTTAAAGTGTTGGAACATTTAATCCTTGAAACAAACATGCCCTTGACGCATCATGAACAGGAAATAATGACTTGGAAAACAAAATGTGAAGCTGAGCAGGAGGGAGAGAGACATGTCTTTTATATTTGCTCCAGCTGTTTATGCATTAGAATTATGTTTTTCTTATCTGATGGGAAGCGGGGGGAGGAGAGTGCTTTGAGGCTGAACAAAAGAACAAGAGACTGTTTTCCTCAGAGAAGAGTAAGAAGAGAGGGAGGACTGAGTCAGGGAACTTTATAAGCCCATTCTTCCAACAGGCGATAATTAACATGCGCCACTTTGCTCCAGACCCAATTAGCGTTACCATTTTGTCTCTGTGGTAACAGGCCAACAGCAGCCTTAAGCTGAAGAAGCCCTGATCTAATGGTTAGATGAAGCACACTTAACCAGCTTCAGGCCATAGTCACTTGTAATGTATATACTCCAAGTACAGTGATGGAACATGTCTGTGGGAGGAGATCTGAAGGAAATATAGAGGCAGTCTGATTTGAGTGTGTTCTGTTCAGCGGAGCAGGAATATGTTCATAGAATGGACAGGCCAACATTTGCCAGTTCAGCCATTTAGTCCATTGGTTGATCTGTCTATTTATACTATACATCACTCTGTTTGACCATCAGCTCAATGGTGCAGTGGCTACTACAGCCGTGTGAACGTGTTTTAGCAGGAGGGGCTGTGTTCTCAACCAACTGACTGCAGCTGCATTAATGGATCATAAATTGGGAACTGAGGACATTTTTGTTTAAGCTGTTTTAAGAGGCAAATTGTAAGATATGGCCAGAATTTTAGTTTAACGCATTCAAACATTATCAGCAGAGTGTGAAGAAACAACAGTGTTGACATGATATCAAAGAAGTATATGTTCTGTGTTGCTGAGATATCTACTGAAGTTTGCATGCTAACCAGTTAGACTTGGCCCGTCTTGTCTCGTAATACCACTTTGTACCTCAAGAGGCGATAGTCTGATAGTATAGCCCCTGTAGTTTTAGCTGGTAGATATATACCAGCTTCTAGTTTAGTAGATGAATAAAATAAACTCTCAAAATGTTAGGATTTTTTTTTCCACATACATAAAAATACAAGATAAACCGCTGTGCAAGCGGTGACCATGGTTAGCTTAATGTGGTCCTCAAAACCAACAAACTCCATCAGCATCAGAAGCTTGTAAGAAAATGCGCATCAGCTACAAAACCTAGCTAGCTACACTGTAACCTCTTAAAGAACAACCATAAATCCCCCTTAAATTGTAAGGCATATTATGTAGACAAAACAAATTTAAAAAATTGAAAATAAATACTGGGTCATGGGAAAGAGAGGATTGGGCATCCGTCATTGAAAGGTTGTTACCAGTAATGGCCCTTTTAATCTGACTTAACAGATGTAGACTGTTGGTATAAAGCCTGCCATCGGGCGCCTATATCATCCCTTCCTTCAGCTATCTGTATGTACTGTTTTTAAAATTCCCATTACTACAACAACCTCTGAGCTGGCAACCTTCACGCTGAAATTGTCAAGTCAAGAGGCACTGTCACTGCATCCTGGGTTAAACGAGACCAAGATGATTGTGATTGGTTTAAAGACATGTAAACAAGCCAGAACTTCTTTTTCCCAATACCAGGTCTGGCTCTCAGAGACTAAGGCCCTTGGAATCAAAGAATGACTGGAAAGCTGACTTCTGTGACCCTCTCAGTCCTCTTCTGTCAGCAATGTACCAATAAAATGGCAGCTGCTGAGAAATGACCTCACCCCCACTCCCCTGAGATCACAAGATTTAAAATCCCATCTGTACCAAGTTATTATTATTCATTTATGTACTCCAATTAGCATTTGTACCATTTGGAGTTGACTAGAATTTCACTGTGGAACCTGGAAAAGTATTTACACGTAGTGATGTATTTGTGACTTACAGGTTTAATGAATCTAAATAAACAGTGTCATACCTTTTGAAACATAAATCTGAGGACTTAATTGTGCTTGGTGGTTTCAGTCATACAGTGCATGCTGCCAGGGACAGGAAAACTCTACACTGTGATATCAATAAATAAGGCAACTGGATAGTGAATTGACCATTGCATTTTACCTGCTGTGAGGTCAAGAGCAAGTAGAAAGTCAATATGAAATAAAATCTTGAAACTCTTAAATTAACTCCTAAACTCATACAAGTCATTAATGCCACGATTTATTGCAAAATTACTTAAGAAAAAGTAGAAAACATTTTTTTTCTTCTCCTTCCAACAGGAATTAAAGTGATTGGTGGTGTGAAGGAACTAACTGGAGAAGAGTTTGGAGTCTACGTCAAACGGATTTTACCAGGTGGCCTTGCTTCAAGTGATGGTAAGGAGTAATGTTGTCTTCTTCTGTTACTTCATTTCAAATATACTGTTCTGATTTGTTTTATCTAAACAAGTTAGAGGTGCAAAAAGTAAGTTGTGTATAAAAACACAAAGTATGACCAAAGAGACAATCCATAAAAGGAACAATACGGAAGAATAAGCTATAGATCATCATCTCAGGGTGCCGTGTCCTGTTTTATCTCCTATCTCCTCCTCTCCAAAGCAGCTCAAACCTCTGGTGAAAGAGGTGACTTTAGTCACTCAAAATACTGTGGATATATTTAAAATGGAGTCATATTATGTGTCTATCTGATTCTGATGAACTTCTGTCTTCATAATCCAATTACACTGCCATCAAATGACGTCACACAAGTCTTCTCCACTACACCAAGCTTCATCCGCCACACACTTTTCTCAATCACAGCTTGATAAAAGCAAAATAGTCATCCTTAATTACTAGGTATTTAAAGCTGGAGAATCTTTCAGGTAATTCACTGAGTCAAGGGTGAGTCAGACTAATTACATTTCAAATCAATCACCATGTCACTTTTTTGTTGTCTTTACACCATCATCACAACAGACTGTGCAGACTGTTGAAAACATAGCCATAGTGTACATCAGCCAGCTCGTTTTGAAGCCTAGATTTAGGTTTATTCTTTTATTTGTCAAAAAATCAATCAATTAGTGGAACCAGAAGATCCAGATTTACAAGGTGACAATAGAGTATCGTGTTTTATTATGGGTCATTGGTCTGTACTAAATGTGATTGTCCTTATAGCACCCAGCAATGGGTGTGCATATGTTGTTGAAGTCTCCTGTCCCTGTATAAACTCACTGAGGCGTTAACTTGTGCTAATTTGCAAATCAAATGAAGTGTGATTCATGAATGGACTTTTGTTGGTAACAGCTTTGGGAGTCTGTGCAGGTTTCCTGAATATGACATCAGACACCTGATGTCCATTGTCCTTGACCTGAAAGACACAGACCCTGTCTTTTCTTCTTGCCACTTATCTTTCTGTTCACCTACAGAAAACCTTGGTGCAGTACTCTTGTACAAATGCACATTAACCCTTTGGCACCTAAGAGGGGTCTGCAAATCTTTAGTAAATATAAGAACAGCTGAGAATGACTTGAATAAGGAATAGAACTAAAGGGAGTGTTGGACACAGTGGACATCCTGACAGACTGATGACCAGTGAAGTGACAGAACAAGTATTTTTGGTGCCTTCCTCATGTGACTGTGAAATCATTAATAAAACACACCTCCACATTGTTATGGCCTACTTTCTCTGTCGGTGAAACAGAGAACTGTTTTGCTTTTTGAGATTCTTTTGATACATTCAGAGTAATGATGAGGTTGTCTGTTCAATGTAGACAGGACATTGGACAACATCAGCCTAAGACCACAGATGCTTGACTCAAATTTACCCACATTCTTCCCTGATAGTGCTTTTTTAAGATCAAAAGGCTTAGTTATTCTGCTACTGACATTTCTACTGCACTGAGAACAGCAGAGCAATCTTTCGATGGTCGGACTCAACTTTAAACTAACCAAAAGGTAGCCTCAAGTGGTACTAGACAGCTTTTCAACTTTCCTTTTGTTACTTACTGATCTAGTAGAGAAAATGCACCGTCTGAAGTCCCGGTGGTAAGGGGAAACGCATATCAGCTGGGGGAACAGACTTTGTCACAACACAGTAGTCCTCTCCACTGAGTGAATGTCCCTCTGTTCACTCTTGTTTCTATCACTCCCCCTTTTCACCTTCTTTGCTTCCTCCATCAGCGGGGTTCTTTTTCATTTACAGTGTAAAGTTTCCACAGTTATTCCAGTTGTTCCACTACCTGGGGACAGTGACCAGGAAAAACATTGCCTCTTTCTGTTTTGGTTGCGCAATCGCAGACACGTTTCTTTGTGCTGTAATTCCACTTTCGCTTTTCAAGCTAAAATCCAGCTCGGTGACAGACCGAGACCAAATATACAGTGAAGGCGAGCATTATAGGGAACCAATCTATACTCAGATGACTTCATTTTTCTACAGCCATTAAACTGTGCATTCAGTATTTACCTCAGATTGATCATTTAAAGCAAAGTTGTCTATTGTCAGATTAATGTTTGTCATGTCTATTGTGGACATACAGTAAGTTGATTTAACAGTTATCACTTACACTTAGAACATCCTGTATACTGAAGGTGTGTGTGTGCTGTCATCATTCTTCTGCCCCTGGCACAGGAATATGACATCCATATTGTCAAATGTGAATTGCCATTCCCAAGGGCAAGCTGGCGCTCTTTGTCTTTGTCCTTGCCTAGGCGATAATATTCATTCATAATATATATTTTTGTCTCCTACACATGTCATGCACCCACATCCTCCTTACTTTGATGTCCTGATGTCAAATAAAAAACAAATGGATAGTAAACTGCAAATAAGCAGTGTTGATCATATAGTGGCTGTTGTCAAGATATTGTTGTCATAGATATGACACACACATTTTTTCTCTGTGTACAGACACTTCATCTCAGCGCTCCTGAGCGCACAGCCAACGCTTTTCTGGCCGAAAACAAATGCTACGTGGACACGGGCCCTGAGAAGGCATTTTATCTCATTTTATTTGTCTCTCATTCTCATAGTCACTGATCCATATCACATTCTTCCTTCAGTGGATCTTCTTTTCTTTTCTTTTTTTTTACACTTAGTTATGCTACTTATTTTGTGTTCACTGTCTCACTGGATAAGATCACCAGATAAATGTTTAAAAATGGAACTGTAACATGCTACAGCTGCAACGAATAGAAATCAGTTACATAAAGATAACATTCGTATCTCCACAGTCTGATACTGCTGACCAAAAACGTAGAATAGTGAGACAGAAGGGAGAAGAATGTGAATGTGGACGTTTCAAGTCAATACCCCCCAGCCTCACAGATCCAGAGGGAGACATGCTGGTCACTGGAGTGATGACCAGACTGCTGAAGGAAACTGAGGGTCTGGTGTAAGCACACTGGGGTTTGTTACATCATGATGTTAGCCTTGAGCTTTTGACCTTGAAGCAGATGTATTATTGTGAAGAATTCCTACTGAGGACTACATATTATATTTCCAGAGTGGAGGACTCAGTTGGTTGAAAAGAAGTCAGAGGCAGTGTGGAGACTGTAGCAGTGGTAGCAGCTTCCCTTTTTGCTGCCTGCTGTGCACAAAATCCATTGAAAGAAAATAACATCATCAGCAAGAATAACCAACAAACCTTATGTTGTGCAGGTATAAGCTCTACACTTTCTTACCAACGACTGCCATGTCAGCATATTGTATTCAAATGGCACATATTCCTCCAGATACAGCACATGCCTCCATAGAGGCTTTGAGCAGCTCGGGTCTGATACAGGTTCCTCTCAGTATTCTAGTCATGAGCATATACATTGGAAGCCTGGGAGCTCTAATGTCTGCCTCAAGCCAGCCATGCAAGTGTGTACAAGAATATCCCTGAACCAGGACTGTGAAGTTGAATGAAGAATATTGTAGGGCTGACTATTGGTACATTCTCACAATATGAACACAGAGATTTTTGATAAATAATCATCAGTAATGTGGATATAATGACTAAATGGTTAAAGACAAGTATTAGAACAAGTAGAACAGTCTGGTAAGTTTAGAAAATGACATCACTTTACTGTAATGAAGCCTTTAAAACCAACATCTATGTCATATAACCATATCCAACATCGACAACATAAGATGATATATTACTCTATATATTGCCAAGCCCTAGCATTCACAACCGTGGATGAAATA
Source organism: Pagrus major (assembly GCF_040436345.1). Taxonomy (NCBI): domain Eukaryota; kingdom Metazoa; phylum Chordata; class Actinopteri; order Spariformes; family Sparidae; genus Pagrus; species Pagrus major. The sequence continues at coordinate 2,006,887 of NC_133237.1, read as the reverse complement.
GACAAAGAACTGGATTGTAGATAATGTTAAAGTTGCTCTGGAGACTTGACTTAACAGACAGTATATTACTCTTGTCCACTTCACCTACTGAAGTGTCAGTATCTTCTAGTGCTGGTGTTTTCTGGAAGGAATCTCTGGCTTTATATCTTGACATCTCTTATTATACCTGTCAAAGCCCCACAGAAGGAATCCTCTGTTCCTATAATCTTTGTCCATTCTCATCCTCTTTGAAAAATAGAAATGTTTTCGTATTTTTGTATTACAAGTACATCTTCAAGCTGACACCTCCACTGTGTACTAAAGATGATTATTTCTGTGACCTCCGACAGGAAACCTGATGCCAGGGGACCAGATCTTGGAGGTGAACGGGGACAGTCTAGTCGGAGTTACAAGTGAAAGGTAGTCAAGTCTTACTGCTCTTGTCATTGTTTTAATGACTGACTGAGCTGTAACAGCAATGTTAATGTGTTTTTGTGTATCTATTCTTACAGAGCTGTGGATGTCTTGAGAGCAGCCTCAGCAACCAATCACATGCGCCTTCTCATAGCCAGAGATGAGGAAGCAAAGTAAGCAAATATCTTTGTTTATAATACAGTGCATTCATATAGTGGCACATTGGTTCTCACAGTGCTTGTCAAGCGATCCATAATGTTGTGATTAGTTTTCTCCTGTAGTGTCAAATCCAAGACATGGTGCAGGGACACTGCTGTACATGCAACCTATTTGTATAAAAACACGCAGCACTCACCAGAGACTCTGGTCCTCTCTCTTCTTTTTACCCTCTCCTCTCTGTAATGTTACATCCATGAAGTAAAGTACATTTTCCTCCAGCTCCAGTTGGCAGTCACCATCACGGTACATAAACATTTGATATTTCCACTTTTTAATCCCAGAAGTTAAAAAGAAAAATCTGAGCTCTTCTCCGGTTAGCAAACATCAGAGCAGAATCTGATGTGACTCTGGGAGTTAATTCTTCCAGAAGGTCTGGCTCTGCACCAGACTCTCCTACAGAGCTTTTGTTGCTAGTCAGTTAGCATGCAGTGGGGCTGCACAGCAGAGGACAGAAAACTCCTTGAGATTTCTTTTTTGTAATATTATGTACCAAGAGACCTCTTTTTTTTGACCTGTTTCTACCTGTCCTTCATTGGTCAAGGCTATCTCATCTTATCTTCTCTTATCTTCTCTTATCTAACTCTAAAACTTGCATACAGTACAACACATGTACAGTAGTATCAACAATGACATTACCGAGAGCAGAGGCGGGTAGTATTAGTGTTCAACCAGCTTTTTAAAACAAGGTCAGTGCCAGCTGTCAACATTGCAGACCTCATCTTCCCCTCAAATCCACTGCAGACAACATCATCCTTAATAGTAGATTGACAAAGGTAGTAGTGCATACTTGCACACACATGTCAGGCATGATATTTTCTAAATAATGTGGTATTTTCTGCCTGTAAGTGTAATCCTCAGGGAAGAGACTCTGACACAGGCAGGATTTACACCTCGGCTGTTAGAGAGGATATGTGTCAGAAATTAGAAGTTAATGGTGGTAATAGCTCTGTGACACAGCGAGTAGCAGACTGTGGATTTATTGGACAGATCCTAGTATGAATATGCAGAAGAGCATGAATATGAAGCGAAGTGCTTGACATCTTTAGATTGATGAAGCTTAAAACATGAATGTCATGTGTAGTGTAGTTTTGAGGTGATAATTATTCTTTTGTAGTGACGGATTCTCACAAAATGGTGTCAGTGGTGTCGTAGCCTGAGATTGTCTTTGTCGCGCTTCATGCAGAGGAATGAAGGGAGGGGAGAGAGCTTAACCTAGGGCAGCACTCCTGACGAGATGAGCCTTGTGTGTTAATCTGTGCTCTGTACTTTAACTACCCTGCAGGACAGAGCAGAGGAGCAGGAGGGGAAGGGGAGTGGACGACAGGGAGGAGGGGGATTACGCCTGTCTGTCTGTCCACCCCACCCCCTGCCCCTAACAGATTCTCTCTACATCTTTTTAAAATAAATCAAGCAACTAGCGACATGCATACCAGCTATGAGAGCATTGGCAAATATTATAGGAAAATCAACAAAGCTGCAATAATAAAATCAGTGTGTATGGTGCAATGGAACACATGACATAGGAGAGATGAGTTTGGCTGAACTGTACCAGATTTATGTTTTATTGACATACAGTATGTGTTTTGCTGAAACATTCCCTCATTTGACATAAGGAGTGTACTACATCAAACATGGTACATTTCACCTGTTTCAACAAAGTCACTTCTCTTATGCCCTCTCTAATGCTTTTATGTCGTATATCTGACTGATACCAAGACAGAGACTGGGAATTTTGAAAAGGTATTCTTATTTCTGTGGGTCATGAAGGACACACACAATACATATTGAGGCGAAAAGTTGAATTATAAACATTTGTTTTTCTTTTCAATGAAAATGCCACCTTTTTAAAGTTGGATATCAGGTTTGAAGGAGCTGATACAGTACAGACACATACAACTGAGTCATGAAATACACAAAATGCACAAAATGCTTTGGTGGTGGAGGGAGACATGAATCAACACAGCCTTCACAATGACATGCAGCAAGAGCATCATGATCAAAAGAAAGAGTGTGACAATTTTTCCGATTATAACGACGGCTTCATTGTTCTGATTACGTCCAGTAATTTCAGAGTGAAATGCACGAGCTGTCCCGTCTGGTGGCACCTTTAACCCAATCATCTGTTGCTGCTGGTTATGAAAGAGGTGCAGCGTGAGGTCGTCTTTTTGCGCTATCCAAGAACAATTTGTGTCCTTACTTACCATGGAGCCAGTGTGACTGCTTGTCATAATCTGCTTAGAAACGGTACATTCAAATCATCATCCACAGGGGAAATCATATTGTGTTGTAGAAGATAATCTACAACACAGGAACATGGTGGCAAAACCAGGAATCAGATATATTGTTCCTGGTCACTATAGATTGTTCTCTTATAAAACTGTGAGCAAAAGTTATTAGTATTTTGTTGGATATCCAAGCTTTTTAGCTCATTATTAAAATAGGTCAATTACTAATTTAATCTGAATGACACCTCATGCCGAGTGATGAACATTCTGATGTAGTGAAACCATGTTATCATTAAGTTATTTATTAACACATTAACCCTATTTTTCTGCACACAATAATACTGGTATCACTAAATTCTCTTGACTTGAAAACTGTTACATAACATTTGTTATTTTATATATTTTTATTATTTCATTTGATTGTATTCTTTAAAAAAACATACACATAAAAATGTTGTCCATCATTAGACAGGGATGTACAAAGACAAAAATGGAAAAAGTATAAATAGCTTCAACAAGTTGTTAAAACCTGAGCGCGACACCTGAAACCTGAGCGCGACACGTGATAACATTTCTATAGCTTTCATGGAATGCTCTTAGGTCAGGTAAAACTGCTTATGTGCACAACTTTCTATCTTGAATGACATCTTTCCAAATAATTTTTCTTTTTGGTATCCCTGAATAGAAAAGAATTTGCTGAGCTGCTAGAGAAGTATGGATCTAATGGAAGCACAGGATCAACACGCAACTCTCCCATCCAGCAAGGTAGGCAAATCCCTGCATTGTAGTTTGTATGATACACTCAGTGTTTTCTCACATTTTTAAAGTGGGTGGATCTCCTGCTCACTTAAATGTGTGTGAAATTGAATTCTGTGTTCACACGCAAATTCTCCTAGTTTGTCTGAAAACACAATCTGCCTGAACTGTGTACTGTTGTACAGTTCTAAATAAAAAGACCTTTCTATATTTGAGTACTAAGCCTAAAGGGTAGATGGAGTAAGTCTGCCTTTAAAAATGGCTTATGACAAGTGCACTTGTCCATTACACAATTGCCAACATCTGTTTCAGAGGGAAGCAGGCAGCCAGCTGGTACAGATCTGTTAAAACTTGACCTCAGCACGTGTGCAGTCTTGTGTGCTCTGTGTAGACGATGGTCTGGAAACAGCAAGGGGTCATCAGCTCCAGAATTACAATAGATTTCAATTTAAGGCCATCCTGTTGGTATAAAACTAAGATGTGTTATGTTTGCAGTATGCTAAATCTCTAAAACTGGCAGATTTACTGTGTTTGGCTCTAAAGGTGAGATAATGTACTAGAGGGACTGGGTTATGCTTGAAAATAACTAGTTTATACTATGTGTTGTCAGACCATGTCAGAAATTAAAGTTTATAGTTGTTCTGAACAGTCACATGGAGGTTGGGAACAAAGGCAGTTGTCATAGAGAGGGAGAGATGCAGTAATTGTTTAAATATGGAGATGAATGAAGTGGGTGTGAATGTGGGATCATATGACTTGAGACCTGACTTGTCAAATTTTTAAAAAAGACTTGCAACTCAATCTTCATAGGTCTGTAGACCTGATGATGATGATGAACATGATTCATGAGCGAATCTGTTTTTTCTCTCTTTTTCTGCTCGACATCATTTGAAGTGACTCGAAGGTGGAGCTTAACCTTTCTCAGTAAGGTTTGGTGTGTTCAAGTCGAGTTTGTTAATAATGCACCAGTTAGCCCAGTTCTTTATTCAATTAGATTAGCTTATGACTTTCACTGTTTTCATGTAGAATTATGATTTCATTTTGTATAAGTAGGATAGTAGGATTTTGTCAGACTGTTGGACTTATGGACACCCATTTCCACACATCTTAGCTACATCAGCCGGGTAGATTTGTAGGCATGTAAAAAATTTGTTTGCGTAATGCATTTTCCTTTAAATTACTCATTATGACTTACATATGGTATTTTTTCCCAAATATGGTAATTTTAAGCCTCTGGTACAATGTCTTAACATTTCCCATCTAGCGGCACTGATGTTGACTAGACCTGGACCCTGTTGTTCTTCATTTGGGCCTTGCTGGTCTTGATTTGAATCTAAACAAAAATACATGTATTTGATGCTCATTTTATGGCTGGTTTGGACACAACCAGAAACTACCAGACCCCATTCATGTTAACAAACACAGAATGTATATTCAAGGTATGTTCGCAGTTGTGTCATACTTTACCCCCATTTACTCACTTAGAACCAAGAGCTCTGTGTAATAGCTCACAAAATGTCTCATTTTATCATAAATCCATGATATCCTTGTATACTGCTGAATTTCAGTATGAATAACCTGCCCACTATGAGATTTACCTTTGAAACTGAGGACAAAAAAAGAAGCAGATGTTTACCCCAGGCAGTGGATGAAAAAACTGAACAGAAACAAGCTCAGTGGATATTTGGACTGTTTTGGTCAGCATGCTGGGTATTATTCAGTGCTTAGTCGCTCAGGCTTAAGAAATGTCTAACAGGACGATACAGGTTGAGTGGAGAGCCTCAGTGCCACTGGAGCCATCTGTAGCAGCAGCAAACTGCCGAAGGCTTCTTGTTCAGTACAGTAATGTGTGAAATGTGTATCCCGCCAGAACAAACTACCCGCCTTCTAAATAATAACTAACTGAACTGGAAATGTGTATCTCTCTTTTGCCATTTTGATCATTTATTTTACACCCAGCAAAGCACAGATTAAATCATTTCACTTACTTTGTCTATTTTATGTTTTTATTCTTTCTTGCCGTTCAAAGGAGGCCGCTACCTGGATAGTACATCATCTGGTTCCTCATCTCGCTCCCAGAGTCCTTTGTTGTTGAGCCCGGCAGGATCTCAGAACATGTACAACAGCAGTGGGCCCATGCTGCGCTCCCTCAGGTAAGATTTGTTTTTACAAGATTTGTATCAACCATGGCTCTGCTCTCCTGTTGTTAAGAAGGGTAAGCTGGCAAGTTGTGGCCAACTTGCACTTTACCTAGATTTACAAAGTAACTATTTTGTGGATTTGCGTCCCACCTGTTGAGAAGGTCAACAGTGCAAAGCAAAATGTGCACCCTTGGCCTATGCCTGTGATAATATCAGCTGATTTATTATTTTGTGCAAATCATGGCACTAATGCCATGGAGGCATAATGAAGGTTGTGCCTTCATTCACAATGATGAAGCCTGTTTCCATTACTTCAGTGATTGACGTGTGTGTGTCTTTGTGTTCTCAGTCATCCAGGTGAAGGAGTGATTCAGTTAATTTCAGTGGCGCGATCCAGCAGTTTGGGTATCACCATCGGAGGTGGTTCCAACAAGCCCGACGGCCCTGCAGTCTTCATCCAGGAGGTGCTGTCTGGAGGAGACTGTCACCGGGTAAGAAACAAGGCAGAGTGAAATTAAAACCTTAAAGTGCTGATATTGAAGGAGAGGGAAAGCTGAAGGATGTAGTGAAGGGAGTACTTTTTTCCAAACCATACTGGGACAGCTATGTAGTAGGGGTGCTCCGATCAGGGTTTTTGGAACCGATCACCGATCACCGATTTTTGAAATCAGTATCGACGATAACGATCCCGATACCGATACCAGAGCCTCTATTTTGAATTTGAAGCTTGCTTTTTATAGTGTAGCATTAATTATCAAGTTATTTAATTAGGTTACCCTTGAACCTGTATACAAAGCATTATTAAATTAAAGACATGAGGGTATCATGAATTGACTCTTTTATTTGCAGGAATTTGCAACATTGTACATAGTTGAGGCTCAGCTCAAGACTGTATGCTCCTAAAAAATGAAACAGCTCTACGTACACCACCATGTGAACATTACACTCTATAGAAACTGTAATACATGTAGTTGCCTTCCAGTAAAAAAATAACACACACATATATATATATTGGTAACAACAACTTTTCTTTCTTTCTTCCTTTCTGGGGAAAACAACTGGGCTTATTAGATAGAACAGGGCATTTATCAGTTTGCTCCTTGTAAATATATAAACATTAAAGGAAATAGCCAAATAAATAAAGTCACACAGTCCTTGTAAAAAAAATAAAAAGAAATAGCCAGATAAATAAATAAAGTCAGACAGCCCTCACAATTCACCTGCAATTAACAAACAGACAACCAAAAAGTGCAGAACAAGTGTAGCAAAATACAGTAACAATTATTGTACCTAATACAATAATGTACCTTTTAATGAGGTAGCTTTTTATGAGCTGAGAGAGAGAAAGAGAGGTGTCTAGAGTTCAGACAGACAATGTTTTATTATTTCCTTTGCTTTCCTTTGCAAGCAGCATCACTGGCAGATTTACTTTGAGAAAGATGAGCATCTCTGCATTTTTTGCAGTGAGCTTATTCCTCTTTTCATCTATAATGTTTCCCGCTGCACTAAATAGTCTTTCACTATCAACACTTGTGCACGGTGCACAGAGATAAGCTCGTGCAGCTTGTGCAAGCGATGGAAAGCGGCTTCTATTGTCCTGCCAAAAAGTAAGTGGTGTTCTGTTTTGTGGGATGACTGCCTCAGTTAAGTAGAGATTCATCTGTGCTGATGATGGGTTGCCCGAGTCAACACCATCATGTTGTTCACTGTCATCCAGTAGTTCTGCATACATAGCATGCAAGGAGCCATCTCTTGGTACCTTTTCTGGTGGCTCAGAACCCTTTGCCTCACCACTGTGCTCCTCTTGTGGTCCAGCAGCATCAGTCAGACTCAGAACATGAGAGAGAAGCCCACGGATCTTTTGCTTAAGTTCATCTGAGAAATATCTGTCCTTGTACCTATTTATTAACAAGAGAAACAAAGAAAAGACAAAAAATTAATTGATCCATTTTATGTATGTTGTCATAGGTTATTATGCTATGCTGACAAGTTGTGACAACCATACTACATTATTGCCATTATAAAGTTTTTCATTCACTTTAGCCAAAGCTAGATATGCATCTGAGTTGGAGAGCCTACTAGTGTTGTCAGAATAGTCTCATTTTTAATTATAAGTCTGAATGTAAAGTTTTAAGTTCAACACGAATGTACCTTCTCTCCCTCCCCCCGTGTCTATCTCAAACGCGCGCACATACTGACCCTGTCCCCCCCCCCCCCCCCCCCCCCCTCCTCCTCCTCCTCCACCCACACACACACACCGACAAAATTTATGAATGATGTACTCACCTCGGATCGAGGACTGTAGCAATGGTGTACAGTGGCTCGGATTCAATATCACTGAATCTCCTCTCTAGTGCGTCCAGCAATGTCGCTTTGGAGGTTTTCACTCCTTGATCAGTGTCCGCTGTTTTCCGCAGTAGACGACGTAGAGCCCGGGTGGCTGGTATCACATCTGCTGCAGAGGCAGATGATGAGCTGATTTGATTTGTAAGCTCTTCAAAAGGGGCGAGCAGGGAAATCATGTTTTCAACTAGTTTCCATTGACTAGCGGTTAACATGGCAGGTAAATCGTAATCTGCTCCATAAGTGCAAAGTGCACGTTTCTCTTCTAAAAGGCTTCGCAGCATATACAGAGTACTGTTCCACCGAGTTGGGACATCCTGCTGTAACCTTTTGGGATCCTGGCCCAGCTGTTTCTGGATAGTTTGAAGTCGAGAGTAGGCAAGCTGGCTGTGTTTAAAATGACCAACAATGCGTCGTCCAATTGCAATTATGTCACCAATGCTCCGCTGAGACAAAACCCCCTCTTGTACAACAAGCTGGAGTGTGTGCGACATGCACGGCAGGCTTGGCAAATGTGCATCCTTCATTGCCTTTTCCATGTTTCTGGCATTATCGCGTAGGATAACGTGTACTTTCTCCATCGGTATTCCCCATGCTTGGTACATGTCTCTGAACGCACCTGCAATGGCCTCTGCGGTGTGTGATCCAGCGAATTCTCGGGAGTGAAGCACCACTTTTTTGAGCTCGAAGTCCTCATTTATAAACTGCGCGGTCAGGCTCAGCATGGACATAGGAGAGACACTTGAACTCCAAATGTCACTCGTGAAGCTGACTGATGTCACGTTACTCATGAGTGTTTTAATGTGGTCATACACTGTGTTGTATATTTCTGGCAGGCATACATCTGTAAAATATTTACGTCCTTGATGAACATAACGTGGATCCAGGTGGTTCACCAGGCGCTTAAACCCGACGTCGTCCACAACAGACAGAGGCTGATGGTCCAGGCATATGAACTCCATTATTTTTGAGTTTATTTCCTTTTGTTTCTTGCTGTCTTTTCCATATGGCTCTCCTCGCTGCAAAGTCTGTTCAATTGACAGCTGCGCGAGACTCGACTTGGGCTTGCAGGTAGCTTGCAGTCTGTCCCCTTCTGCCTTTTCAGAGGCCAACATGGTGTACTCGTTATATTCTTTTGCATGGCAGACTTTTAAATGCCGTATTAAGTTTGTAGTGTTGAAATTGCGCGTTTTATCTCCTCCGCGACTGATTCCCTTTGAGCAGACACAGCAAACAGCAAATTTAATGTCCTTTTCTGACACTTTGTAAAACTTCCAAACCGGTGACGCCATCTTAACTCTTCATCTGTAATTGTCTCGCGGTAATTGTGTTGCGCGGGTACTGCGTCACATCGGCTCTTTTGATCGGTGAAAATTAAAAATCCGGTCACTTCCGATACCAGGTATATCGACCGATGCCGATCGGGTTGCCGATCGATCGGAGCACCCCTACTATGTAGATTGTCCACTAATCGAAAAGTTGGTGGTTCGATGCCCAGATCACCTGGCTACATGTTGTTGTTGTTGTTGTTGTTATTGTTGTTATTATTATTATTATTATTATTTCTTCTATTTGAACAGGGACAGTGCACAATAAAAGATTAACCCTGTATATAACAAGGAGAGATGCATTGCACCGGGTTTTAGCAAGTTGCTATTTTCCACCCATAGTCCCTGGGCAGGTAGATGGAACATACAATAAATTGAAAACAGTTACTAAATTCACAGTTGTGCAAAATTTCAATTACAAAGTTATGAATACACACATTCCCACATCATTAAAACAATGTTGAAGTGTCCTTGAGCAAGATACTGAACCCCTAATTGCTCCTGATGAGCAGGTCAGCACCTTGCATCGTTGCCTCTGCCATCATTGTTTGAGTGTGTATATGTGTGTATAATTGGGTGAATGTTACAAGTGTTGTAAGCGGTCAGTTGAACAATCAATAGACTGGAAAATCACTATATAAATGCAAGTCCTTTTAAACTATTAAACCATAAAGAAATACAGGCAAGTCGGAGAATATCCCTGAGTAAGTTTTAGGATTTATTGCTGCTTTTAGGGGCTAACAAAATCAGGAGTGTATTGTTAAAGCTGCATTAATTGATTTGTGCCACTAGGGGCCAAAAAAGTCCAAATGATTTGACAGGCACAATGATCACTGGCTTATACACATTACACAGTCTACAAATATGCTAGCAAACAGTTGCCTACTTACATGACCAGATGATGATGTTGGCTGATTCAGGAAGAGCAACCATGTGTCCATCTAGCAAGGAAGAAGAATTGATTTCCGGTGTGTAGCGTTAAGCAGAGCTGACAGAGCTAACTGGGAAGTAGCAGGGTCCCGTTTCTAAATTACGTGGCATCGGACTGATACCGGTACCTTTTCGGCAGTATCGGCCGCATTTCCGATACTGGTATCGGAATCGTAACAACTCTAGTCTTAATAGCCGTTTTTATACTGGACAGCAACCCGCCAATTTGGCTGTCCTTTTTGCGGCTAGGTCCGCGCATTTAGACAGACCGCAGCATATTGGGGGTCTGTTTTGGTCCGCCAATATGACGCCTCGGAGGGTACACTTTTTGCCACCTCCATTGCTATGTAAATCCAAGGCGTCGATGTGCCGGCAATTGCGTGACATTGGTGGAGGTGTCGATGGCATGCACTGTTGTGCGACCCACAGCCGGGAGTTTTAAAAGCAGGAAACGGCTGATCACAGCAGTCAGTTCATCACTTCATCCGCAGACGTCAAGATGAGCAACTGGAAAGCCGCTGAGATCCGGGAGATGCTAACCATCACAGCCGAGAGAATCGTCAATAACCAGATCATTTGTCACTGTTCACGCCCAACTTCGTGCTTCACGTCACGTCACATGTTTACGCCTACCCCAGTTTTTTGCAAAGGAGGAATATTAAACCTCCATTTCACATAGACAAGGCGGCAGATTGCAGCCTTTACCTGGCTGCAAATGTGGCACATTTTCTAACTAAAAGGGGCTAATGACTACCGCCTTGTGGCTCTCACCCCCATCCTGATGAAAGGCTCCTCCAGTACATCAAAGACAACATCCCTACCAGCCAGGACCCTCACAAGTATGCTTTCAGAACCAACAGATCCACAGAGGATGCCATATCTACTGCATTTCACTCTTCACGCACCTGGAGAATGAGACCAGCTACATCAAGAATGCTGATGGTTGATTTCAGCTTATCATTCAGCATTGGATATTGGACTTTCTCAAAAGCGGGCCCCAAAGAGTACGGATTTGCAATCACACCTCCTTGTGCTCAACACCGGAGCACCCCAGGTCTGTGATCTCAGGCTCCTCCTGTTCACACTGTACACCCATGACTGCACTCCCAGACATCAAGAGAACTCTATTGTTATATATGCAGATGTATGCAGTATGAGAATTCATATCAGGAGGAAATCAACAGTCTTGCAGAGTGGTGCACAGTTCTACTGCTCAGCATCGGCAAAACCAAGAAGTTGATTGTTGAACACCCCTGTCTACATCAGTGGGACTGAACTTTGAGTTACCATCACTGAGAACCTATGTTGATCATCACAGATCACCACCTCTGGTTAAAAATGCCCAGAAAAGGCTCTACTTCTTAAGGAAACTTAGGAAGGCTTAATTCCAAAGCCAAGATTCTGGTTAACTTTTACAGAGGAGCAATAGAAAGCATCCTGACTGGAAATATTACACGCTGGCATAGTTCATCACAGCCCAGGACAGGAGGCTCTACAGCGGGTGATTAAAACCCTCCAGAACATCACTGGTACCATCTACAGAGCTTCAGTAAAGTGAGATGTCTGCACAGAACCCAAAGGATACTAAAATCCGTCACCCACCCAGCCACAGTCTGTTCACCCTGCTGCCATCTAACAACAGATACAGAAGTATCCACTGCCATACCACCAGACTATGGAACAGCTTCATTCTCCAGGCCGTGAGATTCCTCAATTTATCATCAACACTACATTTATAGATTAAATGTAGAACTCAAACATAGGGCTCAAACAAAGTTTCGTTTTTTAAACCCTCGTGTTTTTAAAAAATGTAAATAAACTTACCTTGTAACCTTGTAAAAATTCTTAGTTCATAATAAAACAACTTTATGATTTACTTAATTACCTCCATAATTTATTACTTATTTTAAATCGACAATCACCATCTAAGACTGTATGAACTCATAATAAATCCTCTCAACAACAAGCCAGTTAGTAAGTGCAGAAATCCTAAAAATACAGTATCATATACAGTATATACATATGTTCTCATGCTTATAGTGGAATAGTCTGTCTCAGCTGAGTTTTGTAGTGATCATGGAAGCTCAATGGCTCGACTTGCAGTAACTTTTCTGAAATTGTGATGAGATTTTCCATCTGTCATGTTACTTTGCAATACATTGTGGCAATGTATAAATGTTGCAAGTCAGAAGTAAAGGTGAAGAAATTTGGATTTTGGTTAATATATGTCATTTGGTAAACTTTAAGCAGTTGGAGCCTTTTCTTCCAAGCTTCCAAGTCCCAATTCAGAGGCTGGATCCTCCAAAGGCTGACACTTAATAATGCTGTCAGTTATTATACCAACATTGCACACTTAAAGTGCATCATACCAAAACTTCCTCCCAGTTTCTCCTAAAATACAGAATTCAATATTTCTCTGTTATCTGTAGCGTCACCTTGACTCCCTGAAGTAAATTACCATGAGGTGACAAATAAAATGTTGTCACTTCATTAAATCCTGTTGAATATTTAGAAATTTATGCTGGATTTAGAATATAAAACACTGCTCGGGTATTTCTTGCTGTTTGTGTTGTTTTAGTGTCAGTGCTGCTCTAGAGGTGTCCCAGAGCCCCAGAGCAGACACACTACACCAAGTGTGAAGGTCAGCCAGAAAGCGAGGACTCTGCTTAGGGCATCACCTTGCACACACACAGACACACACACATACACGCACACATTACAATGCAGAGGATTTTGTCATACTAGTAGGCTAGATGTGTACATGCTAAAGGCGCAGCAGCAGCAGCACCTATCTTGTGTGTCACACCTATTTGTTTGCTACTTCCCAGTGAGCAAAAAGTGGTCTAGATCTAGATCTAGCCAGAATGAAAGTTTTTTATGTCTTTTCTGGATGTTGTATAGACGTTAATATGTCATTTGTCGACTAATTCTGGCTGTCTGTGGACGTCCAGATCATAGCCAGTATGAACATCTATTCTCAACTAATTCTGGATATCAATGGACGTCCAGATCATGGCCTGGCCCGACGGACCTGATATCAACCTGTTTTAGACATCTACAGACGTGGGTTGTTATCAGGATCAGTTTATTTTTTCTTCCTATTATATGAGTTGTTGACAAAAAGAAAAATATAGAATATTGCCAGAGTTGTAATTTAATCTCTGGATCAGTAGACATCTTTTTTTTTTTAATTGTGAGAACAGCTGATTATTTGTTTCTGCTCTACTAGCCTGGGCCTGAAGGATCTTGCACAGGAGTGCACTGGTCGAAACATGTAGAAGTTGAGGTGAGAGAGAATAAAGTAAATATTCCATTTTTCCTGATGGGAAGTTGCCTGTAAACATGATGGATGAGCTCTGCACCTTGGCCCACAGTGTCTTGGGGAATACGGAGCACAGCCATTTGTGCTTGATGGAAATAAGGCAACAAGTGCTAGATACTGCAGCCTCACAGGAGGCCTTTAGCCAACAGATTAGATTCAAAATGAGGATTCAAGATGAATTTTATTGTCATTATGCAACATGAGATTATACACAATGAAATTTCTGTTTGTAATTCCCTAAGATACATAAACACAAGAAAACAAAAACTCTACAGACTAACAAATAGTAATCAAGTCAGAAAAATAAACTATTCATAGTGGAGTGTTGAGGATGATTTCAGGAGTCTCACAGCGTGGGGAATGAAGCTGCTCCGTAGTCTGGTAGTACATAAGCGGATACTTCTGTATCTTCTGTCAGATGGCAGCAGGGTGAACAGACTGTGTTGTCTTTTAGTATCCTTTGGGCTCTGTGCAGACATCTCACTTCACTGATGTCAGTGATGCTCTGTAGATGGGTACCAATAATGTTCTGGGTGGTTTTAATCACCAGCTGTAGAGCCTTCCTGTGAAAAATATGTTTTCCAAAGACCAAGATGATGTCCTCAAATGTTTTTGTCTACAATTCAAAGATATTCAGTTTACTGTCATAGAGGAAAGAAACTAGATATATTATTCACATTTAAGAAGCGGAAATCAGAGCATTTTGGCATTTTTTCAAAATGATTAATCGATTATTAAAATAGTTGCATGTTAATGTAATCACTGGCTCAATCATATTAAATTACCACTAAGCCTTACAGCTACAGCAGCTGCTAACAGGCCACAACATACATTGAATTCATTTGCCAGCTGTTGGGCTACCGGCTGACTAGAGTCCAATCGTATTCATACGATGTGTTAATGGGTCCTTTTTATAACCTGACACTGATTACTGACTACTCTGCTGATGTTTTCCCACAGTTTGCTGCCACAACTGTGTCCACTATGTGTTAAGTGTTTGGTGCTGTTCTTAGTTCATTCAGTGCTGCTTTAAAGAGCAGTCTCTTTTCTGCCAAACCTCATAAAAACATTTAATGTAAATGGTCAAGTCCTTGACATATGTTTTTCTGACTAAAGTAGCAGTTATAAGAACATTGTACCCGCTCAGTCCAGTATCCTGGGATTTATGTTGGCACATATTGTTGCCTTCCTTCATTTTCTCCAGCTTCTCTGCTTCTGTCTACCCAATCCCATCCTCCTTGCCTCTCTGTCCGCCCACTCACTGTCAGCTGTGGGCAATATGACAAGGAAGGAAAGAAGGAGAATGAAGGGGAGAGACAGAAAAAACAGAATCTGCACTTGTATTTTTATGTTTGAAGAAAGCTGTTTCTAAGCAGATTTTTCTTGCATACTGTATGTCCTGCAAGGTTTTGCATCATTTGGATTCAAGATGCCAGTGAATCAGAGAGAGAGCCTCTGGGCTAAGAAAATATCCAATATGGAGAGTTGTTGAAGCAATGGTTTGTACATTTTGGTCCAAGATGTACATAAGGGAACCACCTTCCATTCCCTCAACAGTTATCCAGTCTTATCTCTAAAAAGAGCAAAAACTACTATGTAGCCTCTAAAATCTGTTGAGATTCTCCTCATGGCTGAGATGAAAGCTTTGATTGGAGTGAGAACTTCAACACTGAAACTGTTTATTACAGGCAGGGCTTCTGACAGTACATGCCTCTTTATGAGAAAACAGACCATGCTCCCACCAAAAATAAAGCTTCAGGTTGATATGGTCTTTGATCCTTGGCTTATGTGACTGGACACCTATGCTGACAATACTCAGGTGTACATTTCAGTTTAGCATGAAGACCTTCAGGCTTTGACCTCACTTACAACCTGCTTATCTGCCATCAATATTTTGATGAACAAACATCTTTAAAGCTTAATACAGGGAAGATGGAAATTACTTTACGAAGACTTTGTGTGATATACAGTCATATGTTAAAACTTTGAGGGTCATCTTAGGTTGTTATTTAAGTTTCCAACCCGGAATGATGCCCCCATCAAACAAAATAACTCTTGTATTTTTCCCACATGCAGCAGGCAGCCAAGCAGGCAGCAGTTTTCTGTGAAAAGCTCTGATAAATACTCTACACTACCTGTTCAGCACCAAACAGCATATAGACACAATTAGAGTCTAGCGGGTGAGGATACTGGGGCACGTAGCAGCTACAGGAGTTTGAGTAGGAGTTTGGAGTTGCTGGAGACTAAAAACAAGCTAAAAGGAGAATAAACACTGGACTTGCATTCATTAGGTGAACACAGACATGACTCCTATATAGAATATTCCTTTATTGTCACTATACACATGTACAATGAAATTGTGAATGGCTTTCTCTTCAGGTCAGTAGAAACAAATAGTGCAAAGTAAGAAAAGGAAAGTATACCAAATAAAATATATAGCAAAGATATATGCATACATACAATAAAGAAAGAAAAACATAATAAAAAATATTAAAAGTACATACTGTATACAGTGAAGACAGCGGTAGCAGGGTTATGCTACATATGATATGATAATGTGCTGTGTGTCTGGATGTGGAACTGTTTGCTAACACATTTGCTAACACATTTGACATGATGAATTAATAAGGTCAGATGTTGTGTCAATTGTTCCACTGCTCCAAATGGCCAAAAAGCAGTTTTAAGTCAATAACTAACTAATTACTTATACGAGTTGTGAAACAAATAATTTTAGACTTCATAAGCATCTCTCCACACACACTGCATTAATCCAGCATCAGTGATAAAAACAATTTTCCTAGGTATGAGGTTTCAGTGCAGCAGACATTTATGAATGAGATTTCTTTTGGCCCATTACTTTTTCACTTACCTTCAAACTCAAAATCCCTAATAACAGATGGTGAATGGTACAGGGGTAAGACTACATCCAGCTGTGTTAGAGACATAGCATGGTAAAGCAAAGCTGTGTGTCCACACTCTGTCACTAAGTCTCTTTAACTCACTCAACACTGTACACTAATGTCTGGCTCCATTACCACAGCTACTGACACTGACTCTCTGCTTCTCAGTCTTCTGCTTATGGAAGCAGGTTGTCCATTTACTCCAAATCCCAACTCGCTAATCCTGTGTCACATAGGAAGCAAGCTAGCATTTCTTGCACTGTGATTTGCTGTATTGGATGAGTCAGCTGGGGAATTATGCAGCCATGCAATTACCAGAACTGTAGATAGATGGACAGACAGATAGACACTTAATTTATTCCCGATGGGCACCAGAACTCAAACAAACCTCATGTTACTAAGAGTAATGCAGGTACTAACGTCAATGTAAAAAGTGCGCCATTTGAGCACTGGTATACATGTGATCAAGGTTCCTGTCCTGTGTGAAACAAATATTGGATGTTGACATTTTATATTAAACCTAACCAAACTGCAACTGAAAGCTGAAAATATTCTTACAGTATCAATACCTAAAAACAATTAAGTCTAAAAGTAAAAATCAAAATCGTCTAACCACAGAGTGGACAAGAACTGCAGTCGCCCGCATTCATCCACTAGGACTTACTATGTAAACAGGCTTTGTCCATCTTTATACCATATCCTCTGACTTCTTAAAGGTTCTCCAGCAGAACACTTCTCATATAGCCACCCAAACCATCATAGAAGGCATCGGTTTCCATGCACATCAATGTTAGGTGAAATACGCACATTATTGATTATTATCGAAAAATAAAATAAAATCTGCACTCAGAGCTCAGGCTCTGAGCGTGGGCTGAAACTGTCACAGAGCTCACCAAAGTGAGCATGTGTGTACGTCCTGCTAAACCACAGCCATCCAGGTGAAATACAAGCATGAAAAATAGCCTTTGCCAGCACAGACCAGCATAACATCTGCAGCATTGTGTTGAAGAGGTGGGAGCCTCTGAGCCTCTGCAGGATGTAGAATCAGCTGTAACCCTTCTTGTAGCGAGCCTCTGCGTTTCCAGCCCACTGTGGTCTGTTGCACTGCGATTTATATATAGGAGCAATCCAATCTCAACATCCTCCCACCGAATGGATACAGGGGTCAGAGGAGGCTTAAGTCGTCTATCAGCTTCTTCGTTTGCTTATGTTCATTTCCAGATGGTTGACTTTGCAACAGAAGACCCACAAAATCATCCACCAGACCTTTTGTATTTCAGTTTTTGTTGTCCATTGATACTACCCACAGTGGTAGAGTGGTCAGAGAACTTCTACAGGTGGCATGACTGAGGTGAAGAGTTAGCTGGAAGGTGGAGACAATCGTCCTCATGTTGCTTAGTAGCCATAAGGGGGCAAAGCCCCTTTTAAACAGGACAGATAGGTTTGTATGTGCAATGGATTAGTTAGGAGGATGATCTTTAGTGGCTACATTTACCAGTGGAGATAATCAATGGACAACAGTCTGGGTCACCACATGATCTTTTCTCTTTGGTGAAGCGTCATGAGCATCAACATGTTCTTAACTTCCCAATGCCTGCCCTAAGTTTAAGCTCTGCTTACTGTGAGCTGGCAAGTTTCATTAAGTGTTTGCTTGAGACTAATGTCATGCTGTAAATGTCCTGCCCTTATCATACTTAAAACACAAACTTTTCTACACTTGACAAATGCAACATGCAACATTGTCTGGGCTGTCATTGGCCTATGCTTCCAAATATTTATTAATGCTAGCGGCAAGGCTTTTGGGTTGACAGTGGTGGTGCTCAGTCTACCACTTTGGTCTAGACTGAAATATCTCAAGAACTATTAGATGTATTGCCATGAAATGTAAGACAATTTTTGGTACAATCATACATTCAGCATGTTATCATTGTGGTCATGTTAGCATGCTGATGTTTAGCTCAAAGCATCACTCTCTCTAACTGCAGCCTCACAGAGCTGCAAGCATGACTATAGACTCTTAGTCTTGTTCCTTCACTTGTTCCTTAAACATCCATCATTATCACAATTATCAGAACTTACACTAATCCTAATTAAAATAGTTGTTTCTGAGGTTTTGGAGTTACTTAAGGCTTTAAATGAAGCTCAACTTTCCCACAGTTTCTAATGATGATAATAATAGCATTATTCCATCACCCCAGACTGGAGTAGCCATTAGCCGAGCAACATTCTAATGTCTGAATGCCTACAAAATAAATGTTAACGCAACATAACACATGGCAAAACTTTTAGCTTCTATGTTTGAAGTTGAGTCACGGACAGCCAGGTTTGATCCCTTCTTGAGCTTGTACAGTAATTGGTCATTGTTGATAATGCAGTTTGTAGTAAACACTTCCCCAAGCTTGTGCAGTTACCAGAGTAGTCCATGAGTAAAATACATACACTCCTGAGCGGAGTCCAAATGTAGTTTAATTTAATGGGGAGAGATCAGTGGAAACACACTTACCACACAACTTCCTGCTGTGAAAAGTTACTGATTGTGATAATCCTTGGCCATGTGCGAAGATGCCTGAAAATGATATTCTCACACACAACCAGCCCAGTGAGAATACAGTGTAAATCAAGAACATTCACAAATTGTATGTAACAGAATGAGCCATTATGGAAAATTCTGAACCAATGTGGTTCTTCATCTCAGCATGACTAAAAGCTCTCTCTCCTTATCGTGTAGGATGGACGTCTGAGGCCTGGAGATCAGCTCATTGCCATTAACAAGGAGTCCTTGATAGGTGTGACCCACGAGGAGGCCAAAAGCATGCTGAACAAAGTCAAATTCAGGTGGGTGGTGCATATAGATCTAAATAGCTAATTCAGTAACTCAAATAGAATAAACTCTGAATCTCTGAGGAGACTGTGATGTTCTTCATGAGAACATCGCAATTTTTAAGGTTTTTGGTTGACTCTTGACTAGGGCTGGGCGATATGGAAAAAAATCACAATATTTTTTTTCATATCAGTCTATAGATATACAGTATATCACGATTTAAATCAAATCAATATTACTGTTAAGCTTCTTCACTTTTTACTAGTGAGATGTGAAGATATAAGGTTAATTTTGGTTTAAATACGGCACGGTGCTATTGTCATTATCACTGGCTGTTCATATTGTCTGTCAAAACATGGATAGAATGAGTTCTATCGACCCTATTTAAATGGGCCCAGAAATGTCATCATCTGTTATCAATCATTATCACTCAGAAGGAGTTAAGAGGCCATACTACAAAGAAAATTTGATTTGCACAATCCTCCACATCACCAGAATTGGTCATTCAATTTGTTGATGAAGGTTCTCAGTCATCCAGGTCATGGTAATTCTGTATCGTAGTGCTGTATCGTAGGCAACTGGACTTCAATTTCTTGAAGACGTTTCACCTCTCATTCAAGAGGCTTCTTCAGACTCCTGCTGTCCACTTACATCTGAAGGAGAAATATCATTCCTTTGAGGACAACAATGGAAACATCTTGGCCAGAGAAGACAGATGGTTTGAAAGAGGAGTAAAAGAATCCATATATGTCAAACTGGAACAACCATCTTTGAACAGAGGAGGTGAATTACGACATTACTTATCACCCACCTACAATGCAGTACTGAGCTCCCTCTCCAGACAGCTAAACAACCATTCACACCTGGGCTCACCTAGCCCTAGCGACCCACATGAAGGCCGGTTGGGTCAACGACTCACAAGTGGCCCCAATGACTCTGAAACTCAGAGCTCACAAGTGTCCTTAACGACTCTGTAAGGACACTCCCACACAGAGTTTAAAAGCCTGCAACTCCCCTCCAGTTAGTTAGAACTGAAGAAGCCTCTTAGGTGAGAGGTGAAACGTCTTCAAGAAACTGAAACACACCCAGTTGCCTACGATACAGCACTTAGTCATTCAATTTGTTGAATGTATATTTTTGATCTGGCAGATTTGGTCACATTTTCAGAAGACCTATAATAAATTAATTATTGAACCAAACTTCATGAATATTTTTGTCACAAAATAGTATGTGTTCCACTCATCACAGAAAAATAAGTTGTAGAAATCATTGGAACTGAAAACTGCATGATATACATGTTCATTACAAGTGCATGTAATATTTTGACCATGACCTATGACACTGTATTTGTATTTATTATGGCTCCAGCCAAGACAGTGCAGTGGAGATAGCCTTCATCCCAGGCAAAGGACTTTTTCCAAGCAGCACTTCTCTGCACAATGGGATCCAGCGGGCTGCCAGTAACAACTACAACTCCGGACGTTTAAAAGTCCACATCAGATCACCTGAGGTCAGTTATGCTTTGTTTTAGGCATTAAAAACATACCCAATATGTCAAGGTTTTTTGGACATTATGTCAGAAGTTCTTTTAACATATAATCAGTTAATTTTTAAAATGGAATTTAAATTGCTTTTAATCCTGAAATTCCATATCAAACGTTTAAAATGTTTTATTTTTACTTTAATTAATTAACTGTAAATTGAATTAATATATTAATAACAGGTTAATTAGATTGTCTTATTTCACAAAGTAAAAGTGTAAAACTATTTTGGTGGCACTGTCCAGCCTCCACATTGATCTCCATTCTTTAATGTGCAGCTGTTGGAGAATGATTTTTTTTATTTTCCAGTAGAATAGCAGTTCACTATTATCTCAAAGATCTCTGTGACCTCCTGCAAATCAGACCTGTCCCACCAAAGCAACTACAAAACCTTACCTTTGGACACCTAAAAACTGGACAGTGTTAATATTATCATTTAGTTTGTGTGTCAGCAATTATACACTGTTTTATTTGTTTTTTCCCCTCTCAGATATGTGCTGAAGAGCCAGCCCCAGTGCCCTCATCTTCTCCTGACATCTGCCCACCAGACATTCATATTTCAGGTAGAATACCTCCCTTAACACACTCTCTTAATGTCTTTTGCTTTTCCTCTGTCTGCTGAGACCTGTGTAGATGTGCACAGTGGTATTGGTAGTACTAACAATTACAGTGACTCATTTTATTCATAGTAAACAATAAAGCCTAATATAACTTAGGACAACTATCTTTGGCAATAGTCTGCTTGTGTTAGTGTCAATAAAATCCATGAGGAGACCTAAAGCAACAATCACTGCATCCTACAAGTTTTCAGTGTGTAAGCAAAATTGTGTCATAGGCTGATATATCAGTGAGCCACCCAGTATTGCACAGGGTGACATGTTCCGTCATTAGCATGAACACACACACACACACACACACACACACACACACACACACACACACACTGATTTCTACAGCTCTCATGTTTCTGTGATGGAATGAGTGGAACACAAACTACTTTGTCACAACAAACACTAATAAAGTTTGGTTCAGTAATGAATTTATTATAGGTCTTCTGAAAATGTGACCAAATCTGCTGGATCAAAAATATGCATACAGTAATTCTAATATTTGGTTAAATGTCTCTTGGCCATTTTCACCTCAGTTAGGTGCTTTTGATAGCCATCCACAAGCTTCTGGTAGTCCTCTGGCTGAATTTTTAACAACTCCTCTTGACAGAAACAGTGAAATTCAACTAAAGTTGTTGGCTTCCTGGCACAGACTTGTTTCTTCAGCACAGTCCACATGTTCTCGATGAGGTTCAAGTTTGGACTTTGGGAAGACCATTCCAGAACCTCAATTCTAGCCTGATTCAGCCATTCCTTTACCACTTTAATGTATGTTTGGGATCATTGTCCTGTTGGAACACCCAACTGCACCCAAGACCCAATCTTCTGCTGATGATTTTAGGTTTTCCTAAAGAATTTGGAGATAATCCTCCTTCTTCATTATTCCATTTACTTTCTTTAGAGCACCAGATCCACTGGCAGCAAAACAGCCCCACAGCATAATACATCCACCACCATGCCTGACAGGAGGTATGGTGTTCTTGGAGTGAAAGGCCTCACCTTCTCTCCTCCAAACATATTGCTGCTCATTGTGGCCAAACAACTCAGTTTTTATTTAATCAGTTTTCCTCCAGAAGGTTCTTTCTTTGTCCAGTTGATCAGCAGCAAACTTCAGTCGAGCTGACACTGACACCTGTCTTCCAGCAGCTTCTAATTCATTGCAGACTTGCTTTTTGGTGGTTTTTGGTTGACTCTTGACCATCCTGATCAGTTTTCTCTCAGCAGCAGGTGATAGTTTGTGTTTTCTGATCCTGGCAGTGACACAACTGTGCCATGCACGTTATACATACCAACAGTTGTTTGCACAGTTGATCTTAGGACCTGTAACTGCTTTAAAATGGCTCCAAGTGACTTTCCTGACTTGGTCAAATCAATAATGTGCTCTTTCAGGTCAGTGCTGAGCTCCTTAGACTTTCCCATTGTAGTGTTTGTGGCTGAGTCTAATACTGCTTTTCCACCAAATTTAGCGGGTCTACACAGGTTTTTTAAACGTATGGTACACCAGCTAAAAATCGCCTATCGACCTTATTCCCACTTTTCGCATGCAAGGTCTGGGGGATATTGGGAAAATGGACAATAGGCCCTTCAGATAAAAACTGTGATTTTTATCTGAAGCGTTACGTTGTACGTCACTGACATCAGGTCATGAATGTGCCGGAAACAGTTGTAACAGAAGAAAAAACAACAATAGACCCATTGTGAAAGAAACGTCTGTAAAACAGTGGATACATTCTTTTGAGCATCACAACCCCTTCACTATCATAATTTGAGCCATTTGGTCCAATAACATTTGGAAAGTCTAAATTATTTTATCCCCATTCAAATTAGCCGAGCGCTAAACCGGAAGTTAGCCAGCTTGGTCAATGATTTAGGTATTTTCATCTCCGGGAAGTCGAGCTTTTTTGGCTTCAAACCACCACTGAGCAGCTGTCACAGGAATGAAAAGGGCTCCACCTCCAACACTGTGTCCAGTAATAAAACGTCCTTGAATAGACCACATCCCAAATTCCTTCCTTATTTACGCACCACCACTGGATGTTGATAACGCACCACTACTTTGCACGGCATAATTTAGCGTGTTCACCAGGTCTTACGTTTAGATCAAAGCTGAGCCGAGGTGATAAAAACCTGTGTCTACTGCAGAGTCAACTGACCCAAGCGTAAATGCAGAGTTTAACATTCCCATTGCACACAAAAGCCCGATCTTAGCGAGTTTAATGGGATTTTCGACCAGTGGAAATAGGGGTGCAATGGGTGTACCAAAAGCCCTATTAAAATGGACCCAGAAAAGTCATCAGAATCACTCATCACTCTTTACCATCATTGTCCACCCCTCTCTCTATCATTCTATTTACCTGTATAATAGAGTTTTACAATGCAGTTATGCCATAAAAATACTCTTCCAAGGACTATTAAACACCTGCCAAATCATAGTTGAAATTTTTAGTAGTTTGTCCTAGGAGTCCCTGAAATCAGACACACATAAGATAAACCTAGCTCATCTCAAAATGAAAATCAGGGAACATGTGCTCTCTTACGGAGATTGGGGATTAGGGGGGGAGAGGAGAGGATGAGATTTAACAGAAACCACAGCACAGTAGGGGACCTGAAAGTTCAAAGGAATGTGATTGTGAAAAAGTTGTATCTTAACAGTGAATGTAGCTCATTATTGTTCAGTTTTCAGCACTGGTGTGTATTGGAAAGAGAATAAAAGACAGAC
Organism: Pagrus major; assembly: GCF_040436345.1. Lineage (NCBI taxonomy): Eukaryota > Metazoa > Chordata > Actinopteri > Spariformes > Sparidae > Pagrus > Pagrus major. The sequence continues at coordinate 1,982,641 of NC_133237.1, read as the reverse complement.
TTAACTAGCAAAAACAAAAAACAGTCAGGGAGAAGAAGACAGCCAGAAACTACATGACAGTTAACTGTCGTGATGGATCAGATAATTTATCCTTGGTGTTTCTGAAAATCATGAGCCTATGCTGATACAGTAGCAGCATATAAATGTCTTACAGATTATAAGAGACATACTTTTTCCCCAATTTCTGCCTGCTTCCTACACACAGCTTTTCCACTCTTGTCCTTATCTCATAATGATAATAAGAGGAAGACAGTAAATGCTGCCTGACTGAAACCAGGAATAATAATAATTATAACGGTTAGAAACAGGCAGCTAAAGTTAATGTGGGTTGGAGCTTCTACTCTCAGGCAGAGATATGAAATATGAGGATATCAAGCTGGATTACTTAATTGCAAAAGAAAAAACTGACAAATGGTCTTTATCTGAGATATACCAACATTCCTTGTATAGGGATGTTGCTACAACATTTTATATTTCTGATTTTGTATTTTCAAAAACTACATACTGTAGTATATTGTATGTAATAGTATACCGAATTTCGTGATATCGCTATAAAAATCGTTGCAATACCGTCATGTGACTGTGGCGATATCTAATATAGCATGTGATTATTTTGCTTGTAAAGCTCGTGGATCTAACAAGGGAAATCAGCATAAATGCATTTTACTATCTCCCCTTGTCATTGCATTGCTCTGTTTGAACAGCAGAGGGCGCAATTATACTGCTCAAGAAGACTTCTCATAAGACCCTCCCCACTCTGCCTCTGATTGGCTGGCTTCATTTGTTGCTGCAAGGGTGTCTCTAGGCTAGTTAGGAGTTAGTTAGCAAACAGGGCCGGCTGCCGCCGGCTTCCCTGCAGACTGCACACTGCAGCTGCAACAGCCAGTCATTGGTCTGTTTACTGGCGTGGAAACTGGCTCACAATCCCCCATCAACACCAGACAACCACTGAACGTGTAGTTAGGAAATAATAACTTGTCAGTTATGCTGACAGAGATTTTCGGGCCTGATAGCCTGCTGGACAACAAGAGGGAGGAAGTTTGGTGAGACCCTGTGGCCGAATGCGTGTTCTCGACTGTTCTCCTGTGTCACATCCCACTGGGTGCCCTGGCTGTCCCGCTGCACAACCAGAGAGAGGGAGGGATTGCTACTGGCGGCCGTATTGTTTTGCAGTCATAAATAGTCCAATCATTCATTGCCAAAGACCGAATTAATTTAATTCATTATTTCAATGCCCCAGTTACGGGGAACATACGAGTCCACCATATTAATATACCATATTATTTAAGTATTTAAGTATTCTGTGTCCATTATAAAATGACATGTCAGAACATTTTATAATTAGATCTTTAAAAATGTTAACTTTGAATTTTTGGATGTGTAAATTATGATTTGTTATGTTATCATCTCGTTGCTGCTGTCTAGTGTTTCGGAGGCTTGAACTGGCTCAGACCATGTTGCACAGGGCGCTTAAAGTAATTTAATCAACATAACAAAATATATCTGATTAAAGTGTCCTGATAGTGTCAGTTCAGGTCAGGGATTTCCTGTTGACAGTCAGTGTGTTAATAAAAAATACGGTAAATGTCATACCTCAGTTGTACCTCATATTGTTAGATTAACTAAAATGGGCACATTAATAACAGGTGTTGCATATTTTCCTGGGGTCCAGCTCACATGAAAATAACATACTTCTGCTGAAGAACCTAAAGACTTAAAACACTAAAAAAAACAGTCAGTTTGCAGTAAAAGAGTGTTTGATGATAAAACAGAAAGATGGTAAAACAGACCAGCAGCTCTAATGTCGAGGGTCGTCCACGGGTCCCAGCTCAAAGCCAACCCGACAGCCTGTCCCAATCCTATTGGGTTGGATTACCCGAGTCAAGGTTATTTCCTAGGTGCTGTGACCACTTAGCTCCCTGTCAGGCTCTTATTGGTTAAGCCAGTTGCTAGCCATGACAGATGTCAGCAGTTTGTGGTGAGGTGAGCAGATACAAATACTGCTTTATATCATTTCTTACAAAAGAAATACATTGATTCTTGACAAACTATTTCTGTATTATATGGGAAATGTTGGGTCGCTGTAAATAAATTAATCAAGGAGTATGGTTTGGACCTGCTCAATTCGGAAAGTGTCATGAGATTACTTTTGTGAATTGGCACTATACAAATAAAGATTGATTGATTGATTGATTTTCAATATCATGAGAAGCAAGGGTAAAGACTTGTTCTTTTTATGTCAATTTATTTAACATATATTACCTGTTTTTATACATTTAATACAACAGTCGATACATAAGTGAAACAATAAAAAGATTAACATATGGCAGTTCATAAAATAATAATCAAAATATCAGTTGAAAACAGATAAATAGCTAAAACGTTTTTTAAAGACAAAGAATTACAATGAATTAAAAAATAAATAATAAAGATATAAAATATGAAAATATATTAAACAAAATAAAGTAAATACAAGAGATTGTTTGCATTTGTGCCTTTGAACTTTTTATTCCCCATTCATTCTCTTAGATGTCCTCTTGTGTGTCCTCTCTTCCACATCTGTCTTTATGGTTTCTGCAATTATAGAATGCCGGAATACGCCCTTTGCTGAAACATTTCGTGGAAAAGGTTGTTGCACTTCATTTTTTTTTTTGTTTTTAATGACGTGTGCCAGACTAAGATGTCTATGTTGTGGGTACTCTGTGTTTCTGTGGCACGTTGAACTTTGCTTTCATCTCGTCAAACTATATCTAATTGTTGTCCTCAAAGAGAGACAGCAAGCTATGGCCTTAGCTAGCCATGTTTAAGGTCCCATGTCACTTTTAGCAGGGCTGAAGTGTTCACTGGCCAAGTTGGTGAAAAAGAAGGCTACACTAGTAAGATGCACAGGTATTTATGTACTTCATGCCAGACAACATCAGTGTTTTTCACATAGAATTAATAGTTTATTCTAAAGGAATAGCATAAGAAAATCTAACTCTTTGAGGGCAGTAATTCACTTTGTAACCAGAGCAGAGCTCCACTGAACATGTCATTTGGTTGTTGTAATAGACGTCTGGCATATCATTGGTACTTTGCTCTTGTTCATTTCGAAACATTAAAGGTGATTTACCTTTGTTTAAAACCAGAGATGCAACCAAATTGACCAAAAAGTGATCAAATTTTAAAGGCATGGCATTGATTGTCCAAGATCTGATAGAAACATGATGGTATTATCTGCATACAATGTGATAGATGCTCCATGTCCCCTGTCTTATTACCACAAATTGAAGGGTGTGATCCTCTTGTTATTGCCAGTGGTTCCATGGCTGTTACAAGAAGTGAAGTTAAAATTGGTGAGCTTTGTCTCAAACCATGAAAGAGCTTAAATGGTGTGATAATTCTGCAGATGAATCAGGAGACAGAAGTTCAACCCATCTAGGAAAGTAACCACCAACCCCAAAGCACCTAAGCACCTTCAGTAGCAGTAGTCACTTGTGAGGACAGTTTTTGACTCTGTCAAATGCCTTCTCTGCATCAATTACAAGATGCCACTGTCAGGAGACCCTTCACATACTGTACATGGACTATATTAAGTAAGTCCCTGGTCTAATAGCCAATGATCTTTGAGTAGTAAAGTTTCATTAAATTAGTTATTCCTGCTTCTGCTTGGCACCTATGCTTTAACTTAAGCCTCCTCAGCCCACTGATGACATTGGGTCATACACACATATAGACATTTGCACACTCATCTGCTTGAGTCGGCTGACCTTCCCCTTAAGCAGTATTCAGACCAAATCAGGCGTTTGGGTGATTAGTTTAGGGAACTGGGAGAGTATCATCATTTGGTCTGTGTACTCCACCTGGATAGTGCCCAATTTCCTGCTCTTGGCTTGGGAGCAACAATTTTTCCAGAGAGGATTTCTCCATCGACAACAGACAAACAAACTTCTCCTCCCCTGCTTATGCAGTCTCCTGGCAGCAGGATGCTGGCACCAGGCAACATAATAGAAATGCGAAGCAATTTGGCAGACCAATAGTTGTTTGTGCATGTGTCTTGTTTTATCCTATACTGTATGACAGAATCTGTTTCACCCTGACAGAGAATGTGTCATATCAACCAGTGCTTATAAGAAATCATGAAAAACTTCCATTATAAGTATTATAGTAATTGGCTATATTTAAAGTATCACTTTAAAGATTTAGTCTAAATGGCTTGAACAACAATACTGTTGATCAGACAGTCTGATCACCGGCTTATGCGATTAACCACCTCAGCTTGACTTTTGGTTGCATTTTTTCAAAAGTTGATTTTGTTTTGACTTTTAACTGCTCCTGGGACCCCCCTGCAGTCCACACCGTCACAGTCTAAATACCCTACCCAAGACTATAGCAGGGTAATAGCTTTATCGCCACAACACTGTTCCGAAGTGTCTGGTCTGACCTGTCCTAAAGCACAGCAGGGGGAAAGGTCATTGACAGTCTTCAATCCTGTTAGGGAGATAAATCTAGCTGTCAACTTATATAACTACCTATTTGCATGCAACTATTATCTCTATTATCTGAGGTCTTACTATTTTTTTATTATAATTTCAGAGACTATCTGTGTTTATCTGACATGTCTTTAAAAACAAAAATTCTTCCACAAATAATTTACATATTTCCACAATCACAGAGTTATTGACAAGGATGTCTTGTTTTTTGCTTTGTTTTGTTTTTTGTTTTTTTTGTGGTTGTTGTTTCTTCTTGGTAATAGGCTAATGGTAGCAAGGGAGAACCATGAAGAGAAGCAGCTCCAACCAGTCATTAACAGAACAGAACATATTTATCTCGAGGGGAGTCACTGTAGGAAACAAGACTATAGGGGGTAAATTCCATTTCTTAATGTGCACAAAAAATTTGGAGTTAAATAATACACAAAAAGAAAGACAAGGAAAGCACTCCCATTTTAACTATTTAATATTGACACAGACGTTTAAGGCAAGCAGCCCTTCTTCATTGTAAAATCTTTCTATTTTTGGACCATTTATTACCTTAAGCACCCAGTATTTAGGTCTTAATGTGAGTTGAGCATGCTGTGCCTTATTTTTTACAAGTTGTGTGCGTGTTGTGCCCAAATTCTACACCATCAATGGTCAGGTTACACCAAAACACTGAGTAAAAAATAACAGCTTTGAGGTCCATCTGAGTGTAAATTTAAAGCAGATAACTGTGTGTGATATTGAAGTTACACTTGCATACAGACATACCCACACACTTCAGTCACACATTTTGCCCACTTTTTACATCCAAGAATAGGGGCAAAATTCATACTTGTACCCTCAGTGTATGTGTCCAAGTGTATTCGGACTACACAATATGATTAAAATACATTCAAACATTATGATTGCGGCCTGACTCACAGTTATTGGAAATGATCATTTTTGCATCACAATTTCTATTTGAATTGTTAGAATCATGAGGATGTTGGGGTCTGTACCAAACAAACATGTTTTCTTATAGCTGGAGAACCATATTTGTAGGCCAGGACATCTCAGCAGTGCTACAGAACTTCATTAGAATCTGTTTGTCACACATTTTGCAGCCTGTGAGATTTGGATATTGCACTTGGCCATAATGCCATTTTGATAATATTTCTATTAATTGTGCGGCCCTAATTCACATAATCCCTTCCTTTTTCCTTGTCTTTGTGTGACCTCACTGTTGAAGTCATTTGTGCACTACTTTTGTTTTGACACTCCCAAATGATTCTACAACCACAGATCTTTTGTACACATTTATAAACATTCTCATGCAGAGTTTTATTCATGGGTCTGCAAAATATTATATAACCACAGGGTTTGATATTATGTCTAAACATCATTTCACAAACTTAAAATCTTATTTTGGAGCACTTGGAACACTTGGCACAAAATAGTCACAATCACAATCACAGTATTGGCTTATCCCTAAATAAATACATTAAATTGTAGCAGATGAGTTTGATACGTCATATTTTGTTTCCTTACTTCAAGTGGAATAATGTAAATACTCCTAATTGATGTATTTTTCTGCTAGAATGACAGCAAATTGTATAATAAGGAGCGGTATATGGGTCTAACCAGTGTCTAGAGCACGCCTGTTGTCACGACAGCAGGGCTGTCAGTCATCACCACCAGTTAGGGGTGGTTTGTGGGGGGGGGATGCAAATCCTTTGGGTGGTATGAGGAGGAGGTGGAGGGTAGTCAGTGAAATCAGCTCATCTAGTAACAGGGTGCGCAGACTCACAGACGAAAGGTTCCCATTGCCACAACAAGCAGACTCACAAATCTGGGACAGACAAACTCATCAAATTAATATTATGCATTGGCTGTCTGCCCTCCCCTCTCTCACTGTTTTCCCTCACTCTCATCTATATAATCATCCACCTTTCTCCACTCCCCTCTTTTTAATCATCTGCTTTTGATCCTTCCACCCAAACACACTCATACACACACTCACACACACCTCCCTTAACACCACAACACTTCCACCAAATCCGCTGAGAATATTTGTCCATCCACTCTGATATTACAGATTATCCAATGATATTTCTCCTCCTGTTGTTTACTAGGAGTACTGTTGACTCGTACACTCTCTTCATTCTGTTTAAAGGCCCATAGCCTATCTACTTACATTTTTTCTACATGGGATTGTTTTTCTCATACAATTGGTCAGTGTTTTCCCCCGTTGTCTCAGACAAAAATCAACCATATTTCTCCTTTTTCTTCTTATTTTCTCCACCCTCCTTTTTCTTTATCCTTTCTCCAGGTACAACCAGCCAGAGGTCGCCAGTGGGGGCCAAACCTAAGATCACACTGGACCCATACATACGCCTCAAATCAGACAAGTTAGACTTGGTGAGTCCGGTCCTGTGGTCAGAGAAGTTTTTCAGAGTCATTCTGCTAAATATATAATGACCAAAAGCTGACGTGTTTCCTTCCGTGATTTATATCAAAACCTTTACATGATTGCTCATCCATCAACTGTAGATCAAAAGGTAAAAGTAACACTTATAAATCATATTTTAATTGATTTATTGGATTTTGTCACGGTGGTTATAAAATAAAGTCTAAACAAGGAATAAAATTTACAATACAGATAAATAATCAAATTTGATCATTTGTGCCATCAGTACTCCAATACAACCATGACTGAAGCAGCCCTATCAATTGTATGTCATCTCATAGTAACACACAGAACATACATTTACACATTTACACCTAATGAGTAGGGATGCAATGATATACCTGAATTTCCCGATATCACGATTCAAAAATGTTGCAATACCGTCGCGGGACTGTGACGATATATTCCAACATATCACGTGGCTATTTTGCTCATGAACCTCATGGATCTAACAAGAGAAATCAGTATAAATGCATTTTACTGTTTCTCCTTGTCATTGTATTGGTCTGTTTAAACAGCAGAGGCCACAATCATACTGCTCAAGAAGTGTCTCCCCGCCCCACTCAGCCTCTGATTGGTTGGCTTTGTTGGTTGCTTTCTTGACTCAAACTGTTGCTCTTTGCTGTGAGTGCCTCTAGGCTTGTTAGGTGGAGCAAACAGGCTGGCTGTCCGCAGGATGGGCTGCTGCCGGGCTGCCCTGCCGCTGCTCCGCCACCCAGCATGTCTGCTTCACCTAAAGAGCCCAGAGACACTACAACTGTGACAGCCAAAGTGATGGTGTGTTTACCAATGGGGAAACTACAGCTCACAATCTACTGCGTCAGCTGTACCACCGGCTGTTTGTTTTTACGGACCAACCATGAGAAAAACACAATGCCAGACCATCAACACCAGACAACCACTGAACATACAGTTAGGAAATAATAACGCGTCAGTTATGCTGAAAGAGATTTTCGTGGCCCTGGTCATCTGCTCAACAACAGGGAGGTAGATTTTAGTATTTTAGTATTGTTACATCCCTACTAGTGAGTGTAACATAAGCTGCTGTAGGTATGTCCTAAAACAGTTTTAAATTCAAGTTAATTCTTACATGAATTAAAAGAAATGAAAAAAACACAATATAAACCTGGCTGTAAAATGTTAAAGAGGTGCAGCATGGGTTGAGCAAGGGAGAGCTGAATGAAGCCCGTTTGATTGTGGGACCATTTTGTTTATTTGAGTTACTCGTGCAAGTTTGACCCTGGGGTTCATCTGCCTCAAACAGACAGAATGCCTTTCTGTACATTAGCTGTAGAGCAACAACCAGCAACAAGGGTGTGTGTGTGTTTGTGTTCGGTTTAGCCTCTGACTCCAGTAAAATTCCATAACTTCTGTTATCGCCCTGTGTCTTTTCCTTTTCCCATCTCCTCTCTGTATGTTTTATGAAGTAAAGCATACTTCCCTCCATTCAGCAGTCAGATTAGAGAATTACAGTATATTACATTGAATTTGGGCACCTCTGAACTTGCTTCTGCAGAGGTGGAGAAGTGTGAAGATAAGTCTTTGTAATCCCAGTTCATAACAAACTCTTGCTCTCCTCGACTCTCCTGGCTCTGCTCAGGCGAGCTCCTCCAGAGCTTGCCTGCTCTACCAGCTGTCTGCCAGTTAAGGCGAACAGAGTGGCTCTTTAGTCCCAAACACTGGCGTCTGTCCCTCTGCTCTGGTTTCGTAGTTCATTTAACTGCACACCAAGTCATATTATGTGTCTAATATTTGCAATACAATTTCTCCAAAAGGCACCTACACCACAAACACTGCAGGGAGATTAAAATCAGTGACTGGAATTAGCTGAGGTGAAGCTCAGCAAACACTGTCACTGAAAGCGGCCACACCCCTGAATGTGCATTTTAACAAGGGGTTTTAACAAGGGGTTTTGTCAAGAGATTGACTGGCTTTTAGAGCTAGCCTCAATTGGCCATTTTAAGGAACTTCACTTTATGGTACTTCCATGTTGCTGTGGAGATTCTCAGTCATCGAACATGGTAATTCTAAGTGCTGTATCGTAGGCAACTGGACGTGTTTCAGTTTCTTGAAGACGTTTCACCTCTCATCCAAGAGGCTTCTTCAGTTCTAACTAACTGGAGGGGAGTTGCAGGCTTTTAAAATATGTGTGGGAGTGTCCTTACAGAGTCATTAAGGACACGTGTGAGCTCGTTAGGGCCACTTGTGGGTCGTTGACCCAACCAGCTTTCATGTGGGTTGCTAGGGCTAGGTGAGGCCAGGTGTGAATGGTCGTTAAGCTATCTGGGGAGGGAGCTCAGTACTGCATTGTAGGTGGGTGATAAGTAATGTCGTAGTCCACCTCCTCTGTTCAAAGACGGTCGTTCCAGTTTGAGGTAGATGGACTTCTTTGACTGTGCAGTACACATTGAAGAAGACAGAAGCCTCAACATTGAGATGTACAGAAAACCTACACACACAGATACATACTTGCTGTTCGACTCTCATTGGGCTGAGACCGTGCCCACTAAGTCAGAGGGGAAGGAGAAGGAACAGAGGCACATCAGGGGAGCACTTAAAACCTGTGGTTACCCAAACTGGACCTTTTGTCAAAAGATCCAGAGCAGACAAAGAGGAGGAGAAGAAAAAAACGTAACAACATCGTTATTCCTTGTCGGGGGACAAGTATCTTCAATAAACATCATATCCCAGTTCACTTCAAACTTACTAACATGCTGAGGCAGAAACTTGTCCATCCTAAGGACAAAACACCCAGGCACAAGCAGAGTAATGTAATTTATGCTGTTCTGTGCAGCCAGGACTGCATAGATTTGTACATTGGGGAGACAAAACAACCTCTCCATAAACGAATGGCACAACACAGAAGGGCCAACTCCTCAGGTCAAGACTCTGCTGTCCAGTTACATCTGAAGGAGAAAAATTATTCCTTTGAGGACAACAATGTAAACATCTTGGCCAGAGAAGACAGATGGTTTGAAAGAGGAAAGAGATGCCTGGGGAGGCATTAACAGCCTCCCCAGTTTCAGTTATTCATCCACTCCTGATCAATTGGTTACCCACTACAACGATGGCCTTCATTCCCTGTTGAATTCACTTGCTCCTGTTAAAACTCGGACTGTCATTCACCAACTCTGCTCCCTGGTTCACACCCCATCTATGTCAACTCAAAGCCAAGGGACGTCAACTAGAGCGGCTCTTCAAAAAACCGGACTCTCTGTTCACAAACAAATGTACCATACCCACATCCTTCTCTACAAAGACACCCTCTCCACAGTTAAATCACAATATTATGCAGGTCTAATCAGTGCTGCTGATGGGAACACTCGAGCCCTGTTCTCAGTGCTCAACAACACACTGCGCCCTCCGACCTCACTTCCTCCACATTTTCATTCCTCAGATCACTGCAATTCCCTAATGTCATTCTTCAATGATAAAATACTCAGGATTCACCAGCAACTGACCCCTCAAACCCCCTGCATTCCATCCCCTCCAGTTTTCCACGCCCCCTTCTCTCAAACGTTCTCCAGCTTACAACTGCCCACTGCTGCTGACATTTCGGACCTCATTCAGAAATCTAAAACATCTACCTGTCAACTTGACCCCCTGCCTACTTCCTTAGTCACTGCCTGTCTCCCCTCCTTGTTACCCCTGATAACTGCCATCATTCACTCCTCCCTCACTTCTGGTTCTGTACCATCCACTCTTAAATCTGCTGCTGTTACACCTATACTCAAGAAACCTGGTTCAGACCCCAGTGACTTCAACAACCTACGACCGATCTCTAACCTACCATTTCTCTCCAAGATTCTGGAAAAAGCAGTGGCTTCACAAGTACACGCACATCTCCATAACAATAACCTTTACGAACAGTTCCGAACTGTTCCAGTCTGGATTCCGCCCACATCACAGCACAGAAACAGCCCTCCTCAAAATCACTAATGACCTCCTGATGGCAGCTGACTCCGGATTATTATCCATCCTCATCCTCCTCGATCTGAGTGCGGCTTTTGACACCATCTCCCACACCACCCTCCTTGACAGATTAACATCTATTGGTATCTCCGACACACCCCTGGACTGGTTTAAATCTTATCTTTCCGGCTGCACTCAGTTCTTCCAGTTGAAAACCTTCACATCCCAACCATCTCCCCTCTCCTCTGGTGTTCCCCAAGGCTCTGTACTTGGCCCCATCCTGTTCATCATCTATCTCCTCCCCCTTGGACAGATCTTCCGTAAATTCAGCATCCACTTCCACTGTTATGCGGACGACACCCAGCTCTACCTTTCTTCCAAACCCACCTCCACCTTCCCGCCCTCCTCCCTCTGTGACTGTTTACAAGAAATCAAAACCTGGTTCTCTTCCAATTTCCTGAAACTCAACAGTGATAAAACCGAGGTTCTCCTCATTGGTTCCAAATCCACTTTCACTAACACTCCAAGTTTCACCGTCCCCATCGACAACTCCTCTGTTTGCCCCTCCCTACAGGTTAAGAGTCTGGGTGTCGTCCTTGACAGTACTCTCTCATTTCAAACCCACATCAATAACATTACCCGGTCAGCCTATTACCATCTACACAACATCAACTGCCTCCGTCCATCCCTTACTCCCAACTCCACTGCCATCCTGGTCCACACTCTGGTCACATCCCGCCTATTGCACTATTGCAACTCCCTTCTCTTTGGTCTCCCCCACAAGGTCATCCATAAACTCCAATTGGTTCAGAACTCTGCCGCCCGCATCATCACCAGGATCCCATCCATCAATCACATCACACCTGTTCTGCAACAGCTTCACTGGCTTCCGATCAAATTCCGCATGGACTTCAAAATTTTGCTCCACACCTTCAAGGCCATCCATAACCTCTCTCCCCCATACCTCTCTGACCTCCTCCACATCAACACCCCTTCCCGGACACTCAGATCCGCATCATCTATCAGCCTCATTGTGCCTCCTGCCCGTCTGTCCACCATGGGGGCCAGAGCCTTCAGCCGCTCTGCCCCCCGTCTCTGGAACTCCCTCCCCCCAAGCATCAGGAACATTGACTCATTCTCCACCTTCAAATCCCATCTGAAAACCCACCTTTTTAAACAGGCCTACTCCCTCTAACTCTCTTTAACGACTCTGTAAGGACACTCCCACACAGAGTTTAAAAGCCTGCAACTCCCCTCCAGTTAGTTAGAACTGAAGAAGCCTCGTGGATGAGAGGTGAAAAGTCTTCACGTCCAGTTGCCTACGATACAGCACTAAGAATTGAGGTTGCCACCTTGTCGGTCATTATTGCAAAGGCTTTTGCTGTGTTAAGTTTCGATTGGCCAACAATTATTAGTGTGTTTTACCCAGCTAAGCGGCACCGGTAGTGTGGAGTCTGTTCCCAGAAGTAACAAAGTAAAGACGTGTTCCGAAGCCATTCCTGGCCTGGTTATTGTCTCCTGCATGATACACCACAAATGGCGACGAGGATATTGACTGAATACCACTGCGTAAATGGGGTGTAAGAGTCACCGTACACTGGTCGTACTCGAGAAAATCTGAGTTTGTTTTTTTTTTGCGGAGGAACCAGGCAAGAGTTGGACTAGCAGTTAGCATCGAAAAAATCTGCCATGGCTGTGCCAGTCGGTCGTGTGGATGAATACAATGACGCGAAGGAGGATTTTGAGTCATATCTGGAACGTCTGGTGCAGTGGATGTTGGCAAATGAAATCAAGGATGAAAAGAAGGTGTGCGTGTTTCTCTCAGTGATTGGGGCTGATGCTTATAAGCTGCTGAAGAATCTAGTGTTGCCGACAGTACCGAGTACTATGCAGTATCCTGATCTGGTGAAAGCACTGAGTACGCATTACAAGCTGGCACCGATTTGTAATCACGGAACGATTTCGTTTCCAGAAGCGTAACCAGAAAGAGAGTGAAACTGTCTCTGATTATGTGGTGGCTTTGAGGCAGCTGTCTGAAAAGGATCTGACCTTCCCAAAGGCTTGTGAGATTGCAGTGGCAATGGAACTGGCGTCAAAGAAATCAATTGAGTTTTCTGGACACAGTGAGCCTCATCAGGTAAATGCCCTGTCAAGTGCTAATGCTTTTTCTGAGAAGGGGAGGAAAGGACAGTTTAGACGAGAAAATAATAGTAAAGCACAAAGCAAAGGCCAAAAGGGAGTAAAAAACTATTTTGGGACACAACAGACATGCTATCGATGTGAGGGAAGACAGTCAGCACTTGACTGCAGATTTAAAAATGAAAAGTGTCATACCTGCTCCAAAATTGGACACATAGCCCGTGCATGTAGAAAGGGAAAAGCCATGTCTCAAACTCAGTATGTGGAAGCTGAAGGAAATACATCCAGAGGGGATGAAGAGACTGAACTTTTTGGAGTGTATGCAGTATACTCCACCTCAAGCTGTGAAAAGGGGTACACAGTTGATGTCGCACTGGGTGATAAGAGCACAACAATGCTACTGGATACAGGGTCAGCTGTGTCAGTGGTATCTGAGGATTACTACCAGAAAAATCTGAACCATTTCCTTTTAAAACCAGCCCCCAGGTTAAAGCTGAAATCATAATCAGGCCAAAGTATCACTGTTCGAGGATGCATCATGAAACACAGCAAGTCACCCTACCTCTTGTCATTGTGAAGGGAAGTAGACCAGCTCTGATTGGTAGGAACTGGCTAAAGGAACTACACCTGAACTGGAAACAGATTTTCACAGTACACAGGGTGCTTACACAGGCAGAGTGGACCCCAGGAGTCAACGAGGTGTTACAGCGCCACCAGGCAGTGTTCTCTGAGAACCCAGGCTGCATAAAGGGTTTTAAAGCCAAAATCTGCATAAAACCAGGCACCACACCAATCCTCTGCGAAGCTCACCCAGTTCCTTACGCATTAAAGGAAGCAGTAGAAAAGGAGCTGGACAGGTTGGAGGAAATTAAAGTGATTTCAAAAACTGAGAAGAGTGAGTGGGCCTCTCCGATAGTCACTGTGCCAAAGGCAGATAAAACAATTAGGATTTGTGGCGACTACAAGGTCAGTATCAATCAGTATATGGAAGAGCAGACATACCCACTACCTAACACAGAAGATCTGTTTGCTACTGTAGCAGGAGGAACATCATTCAGTAAGTTTGACCTTTCTCATGCCTACCAGCAGCTGCTGTTAGATGAAGAATCAGAGAACTATTTGACAGTCAACACTCATAAGGGCCTGTACAAATTTCATCCACTCAGCTATGATGTTTCCAGCACACCTGCAATTTTTCAGTCAGTTATGGACCAGATTCTACAAGGGCTGGACCATGTGACATGTTTTTTGGATGATATTTTCATCACTGCTTCATCTGAGGAGAAGCACTTAAAAAGACTGGATGAGGTGCTCACACGTCTGGAAAAACATGGTGTCCGAGTGAAACTGTCTAAATGTCAGTTTTTTCAGAGCAGTGTGGAGTATCTGGGACATCGCATTGACCGGGATGGCCTGCACCCAACTGATGAAAAGGTTGCAGCCATAAACAAAGCGCCTGAGCCAACAAATGTCACAGAGCTGAAGTCCTTCTTAGGTCTTCTTAATTACTACAGCCGTTTCCTGCAAAACTCCTCCACCATCCTCCACCCTCTACACAACCTGCTGAGAAAAGAGGCCAAGTGGGTTTGGACTTCTGAGTGTGCTAAGGCATTTGAAGACGCAAAGCAGCTATTAAAGCACAATGAGGTGTTGGTGCATTACAACACACGCTTGCCACTCCGGATTGCATGTGATGCGTCACCTTATGGAGTAGGGGCGGTAATTTCTCATGTCATGGAAAATGGAGAGGAATGGCCTGTGGCTTTTGCATCAAGGACATTAACTGAGGCTGAAAGAAAATATGCCCAAATCGAAAAGGAGGCACTTGCCATCATCTTTGGAGTAAAGAAATTCCATAAATATCTATATGGGAGGAAATTCACACTCATCACAGATCACAAACCATTGTTAACTATCCTGGGACCAAAGTCAGCTGTTCCAACTTTAGCAGCATTAAGGATGCAACGCTGGGCTCTCATCCTCATGGCATACAGCTATGATATTGAGTACAGGAGATCAGCTGATCATGCAAACGCTGATGCTTTGTCTCGCCTACCCAGAGCCTCAGTCGACAACACAGGAGAAGAGGGAGGTATTTTTTACTTCTCACACGTTGAGGAACTACCAGTGGGTGCAAAAGAGAGAGAGCCACTTAAAAGATCCTGTACTGAACAAGGTGTGGAGCTACACAATGAATGGATGGTCCAGTCATGTTCAGGACAAAACACTGCGGCCTTATTTCATACGCAGGCAGAAGTTGTCAGCGGAACAAGGCTGCGTTCTTTGGGGCCAGCGAGTCATCATACCCCCAGGTTATCAACAACGCTTACTGGAAGACCTTCATCATGTGCACCCAGGTATCTGCCGCATGAAAGCTCTCGCCCGCAGCTATATGTGGTGGCCTGGCTGTGATGGGGAAATTGAAGAGCTGGTGAAAGGTTGCTCTATCTGCCGAGCTGTTCAGAAAATGCCAGCAGTCGCACCGCTGCACCACTGTAGATGGCCAGAAAGAGTGTGGCAGAGAATTCACATTGATTTTGCTGAGAAGGATAAGCAGTATTTTCTGGTGGTCATAGATAGCCATTCAAAGTGGTTAGAAATTTTTCCCATGTCTTCCATCACCTCTCACAACACCATTGAAGTGCTGCGAAGCCTGTTCTCTGCATATGGACTGCCCGAAGAGCTGGTATCAGATAATGGTCCATAGCTGGTGTCGAGGGAGTTTACACAGTTTCTGGAGAAAAACGGTATCAAACACACTGCTGTACCTGCGTACCATCCTGCATCAAATGGAGCTGCAGAGAAGTCAGTGCAGATTTTGAAACGTGCGCTGATGAAGGATGTGTTGGAGGCGGAGGGAAAGGCTCCCTTGCCACTCAGTCACAGACTTGCAAATTTCCTGCTCATGTACCACAGTACACCCCACACCGTGACTGGACGGACACCGGCTGAGTTATTTCTGAAACGCCAGATCCGAACCCGTTTCAGTTTGCTTAAGCCCGAGCTTGCCAGACGGATTGAAGAGAAACAAGCCACACAGAAACGTCATCATGACCATGGCGGCTCATCTCTTCAATTCTTTCAGGAAGGAGAAGCTGTCCGTATCCGAAATTTCAGGGGAGGAGTAGAGAAATGGATTCAGGCAAAAGTACTTAAAAGACTGGGAACTGTTACATACCTGATACCAGAGGGTCAGAGGCAGCGCACAGTGCATGTTGACCACATGTTGCCATGGCGAGGAAATGTTGAGACACTTCCACCGAGCTTGCCCTCACCAGTGGCTGAGAATGTGCCACCAGTAACTATGGACTGTGCTTTTCCAGATGTTCTGCCCAGTACACCAGTGAAGCCAATACCACCTACAGTTCTCACTAAACTGAACAGGTTGTCGAGGTGTCATCATCACACACCGCAAACAAAAACTCACCTGAGAAACGTCGGTACCCACAGAGGGTCTGCGTACCACCTCAAAGACTGACTCTCTAAATCGCAGTATATTCAAATCTGCACAGTGAATGTAAGCTGCCAAGAGACATTTTATGTTGTTAATAGGGAGTTAATATTATGCCAAGTTGAGAAAAATTTTCAGGGGCAGTAGATTGATTTTTTTGTTGTGAGATTGAAATGCAATGTAGTTGTTGCTAATCATTGCTAAACTTACAATGGTTATTGTTATAAAAATCTAAAAGGGGAGGAATGTAATAGATTTATGTGATTTACAGATTGAGGTTGCCACCTTGTGGGTCATTATTGCAAAGGCAGTTGCTGTGTTAAGTTTCGATTGGCCAACAATTATTGGTGTGTTTTACCCAGCCAAGTGGCACCGGTAGTGTGGAGTCTGTTCCCAGAAGTAACAAAGTAAAGACGTGTTCCGAAGCCATTCCTGGCCTGGTTATTGTCTCCTGCACGATACACCACAACCAACATTCTCCCAAAAGATATGATTCACATAATTCTCATGATAATCAAACATTCAGAGAGCTCTCTGAATTCAGTATGTTTCTACACTAATTTATTCAGGTTTCTAAAGAACTCCATGAAGCAAATCTACACAGATTCTTTTCGTTCTGATTAACTCGCAACTTTTCTTTTTTTTTTTTCTTTTTTTTTTACAGTTGTAGCACTTTTTCAGTCCACCCCCGAGCGTTCTCCTCATCTAATTATTGATCTCTCTCTCGCAGTCTCTCGGTGCTTGCTCTATCACACTTGGGCTCTTCATTTGTGCACTCATATTACCCTATCAGCACATTCTCTCCCTGCTCCCTCTCTCACCCCTGCCCTTCAGCTTCACATCTCTCTGCTGATGGGCACTGTTTTCCTCTGCCTTGTTCTCTGGCTTTCTGTCTCTGCCCTCTGTACACTTTTGTGACTGTTATTCAGCTTTGATTTTAATTTTGTCCGGATCTCGCTTAGCCATAGGTTGACCCTAATCTACCAATTCATTAATGGGATTAGAGAGATAGAGAGAGTTTAAATGTTGAATACAGGCACAATTCTCTCTTGATCTGTTGGCTCCTTTGCAAAAGAGACAGAATGAGATGGATTATGGATATTTTTAGCCTTGAGAGCTACTGTAATAGGTGAGGAAATGTCACAACAGACAAAAAGCTAATGAAAGAAGACTGGAAGGCGAAAATAACAGTTTTAAAGGTTGGGCAGAGTACAATACTGGCTCATTAAATCAGAGGGTTTAACCATATTACTGCATCTCAGACTTGTTCAGGTTGTGTAAGGTTTAGACAAATGATGGCTATGACTGCTTTGTCAAGCATAGTGTGTAAAGGTCAGCCTACAATATTTAACCACTACAGTGTGTAGGTCTCTTATTGTTATTGTGTTGGTGGTTTAAATCATTCTAAAACCAGGTACTTCCAGGTAACATAAAGATAAAACCCACTTAGGGAGAATTCCTGACAAACCTGACTTGAAATGATGCCACAGATGTATATAATGAATTCAAGGATGTGAAAGTAAAATGACTTTTCATTAGTAAGCAGTAAAATATGGAAATAAAAAATCGACAGAATTAACAAAAAAGCGTGATCAAATGACCATCTAAAATTAAGGCAGAGATCACAAAAACAAATATATTCAAATTTGTATGTGTAAATATTTTAAGTTCAAACAACTTGTGATAAAGACTGTAATTTGTACTATCACAAACTGCACGGTTTGCAGAGTTAGTTCCCTTTACTAAGCGATGCAGCAATGGCACCATGCTAAAAAGTA